>NW_021269601.1:0-3236 GCF_002162155.2 Triticum dicoccoides
GCAGGTATCACACTGAATATTGTAGATATCCCATATGAATACAAAATGGAGTCTGGGGTTCCCAGGAAGTTAGCTATTTTTGCCTCGCAGTCAAGGTGGACATCTGCAAGTGTTCCACGTTCAAAAACTAAGCTCCTTCATATGTGCAATAGAGGTAATTAGCTGTGAACCTGAACAGGGAATATACAGACCAATTGTTCCATAAAAGCCACGTGGACCGCATGATCCAACGCCATATTTTTTCAACGCACCAACACAGGAATCCTACAATTCACTCTCACCGATCAGATATTCCGGACAAATATAGTTGTCAAAAATACTGGCAAACAGCACTGTTTTCTCTTACAGTAATTTTCTCGTTGCCAATTAAACCAAGGTAGTTTGCTGATGCAAAGTTCACAACTTCCTTCCCATCAATGGTCGTATGTGGTCCAGCAGCACTGTATAAGAAATCAACAGATATCAGTGTTAATTATGGCCCTCAAAAGTCAAGACAGATTATAGATCCCCCACAAATAAAGTACATATCATACATTTTCAAATTTATTGTTCGCAAACATTTTCAAAATTTTCATTCGTGGACATTTATTAAAGTCACGAATCACAAATTTTTTTAATAAATATTTTTTAGTTTAACGTTCGTGAACTTTTTTTAAAGTCGCGAATCAAAATTATGTTTTTTTTAAGTTCACAACTTTAATTTTTTTTTCGCAAATCACAAATATTTTTCAAATTTATCGTTCACAATTTTTTTTAAAGTCGTGGAAAAATGGTTTTCAAATTAATCATTCACAACATTTTCAAATTTATCTTTTGCAAGCATTTTCAAAAAAAATCATGGACATTTTTTTCAAGTCACGAATCATAAATATTTTTTAATTTATCGTTCGCGAACTTTTTTTAAAGTAGTGAATCACAATATTTTTAATGTTTCAACTTTAAAAAAATGTTCACGAATCAAAACTATTTTTCAAATTTATCGTTCTCGACCTTTTTTTAATTCCGTGAATCAATACTTTTCAAATTAATCATTCACGAACATTTTTAAATTTATCATTCAAAAACATTTTCAAATTTTTTGTTCCTGGACATTTTTTTAAAGTCACTAATCACAAATATTTTTAATTTATCGTTCGCGAACATTTTTTTAAAGTCGCGGATCATGAATATATTTTTTGAAACGTTCGCGAACATTTTTTGAAAGTCGTGAACAAATAGTTTTCATATTTATCGTTGACGAACATTTTTTAAAGTCACGAATCACATATATTTTTAAAGTCGTCAACAAATTTATCGCCCTTGACCGTTAGAAGGAGAAAACCGGGCAGCTGGCCGGTTCAGATGACCTGTGCGACCTATCTGCTCCCGTAATGCAAGTTCTATGAGGAGTTTTTCCGATTTGCAAGTACCGTGACTTAAGTGCACCCGCAACGCAAGTTTTCGAACCGCCGGTGCCATTTACTCCTATTTGATCAAGTTGTATATATCTACATTTCATATTTCATCGATCTCAGGAAATGAATTTAAAATAGATTGAAAATCACATACAAGAAAAAACTATAGAATGCTACCTGGCGATAGTGAGCTTTGATAAAATAGTAAGATCATTTGCATATACTTGTGTGAGTGCTTCTCTTCCATTATCTATTTCTATTGCATAACTGAGACAAAGGACAAAATAAGATGTTCTAGGGTAGGAATTACTCAACAGAGCAATGCCAAAGCGAGGGGTTTGCAAATTCCTAAAATCTATAGGTGTGCAGGCACTTGTGGCATTGTTGTAATACCGAAACAAATAAAAGAAGAAGAAAAAACTATATTTACAAATGAAGCCATCGCACAAACCTTTCCAAGATTGGTGTGTCAATTTGGGGACCCTCTTTGATTGGAGGACATAAAGGTTCTGGTTGCCATTCATCACATAGCTCATCAACTTCCTATGGAGATAAAATAGAAAATTATTGCCGAAATATTTCATGGAGCGATGACCAAAACCAGCACTTTCAACATGTACAGACAACAGTCAATGGACACAGAAAGACTGTACCTTCTCGCAAAGTGGCTTCTTTGGAGGTTTGTAGCTCTTTCTGGAAAGCTGAAACACAATGAACGCAATAAGTAGTCCTCCCGCAACCAAGTAACCTACAAATTTACACCACTCAAAATGTCAAAAACTGTATCACATAACAGAATTTTAGTTGACAGATAGAAGAGGCTAGCTTACCATCGATATGAACCCCGAAGACGACTGCACAGGCAACAGGTGTGTTGAATGCAGCTGAGACACGATCAATCACCGCTGTTGTGGCATTCACAATTGGCAATGTAAAGTCCATCTCCTAAATCCTAACTCTATGCGAGCCTTTCAAACCTGCCAAGCAAACGACGCTCCGTAACTCAATCTACCAGAAAAAAGCAGAACGTATCCTTAAACTCTACACAAATCTGACGTCAAAGATTGAACAAACACAAGGCGATCTTGTTTAACTAAGACTATTTTTACAACAATAACACGCGCTTGGATCGCTATGTCACCTGCATCGAGCGAACGTTTCAGTGAGATAAATTAAAGCTGAAGAAGGCCTTGACCCAAAACCCAGATGGCTCTTGATCATGCGGCGTTTGGTTTTGTTGGGATGGAATTGGGAATTGGGCTTGCGAATGTGAAATTCAAGAGAACAAGAAACATAGCACTTCTCACCTGATCTTATACTCTCGGACAAGAAAAAGACCAGGCTCAGCTCCTAGCACACAACCGGCAGTCCACATGCATGACTTGATCGCAGCATTGATAATTTTGTAGATTGTATTATATGCATCTTGTGTGGACCTCCTTCGGCGTGCGTTATGTTTGAGTGCTGGAAAGATTTTATTAATTTTCGTCAGTACGCCCATAAGAGAATGCTAGATCCAACTACCAGCCGGTCCACTTGACCATGGAGCCTGGGAAGCAAGTAGCAAGCGTAATCTCATCCTGTAAATAAAATAACGGACCTTCGTGGCGTCACATTATTATGCATCGTACAGTGAGAGATTCATTGATGTATATTGCAGTACTATCGATAATAAGCCGATGTGGCACAACAAATTAATAAAGAGAGGTCATATGAGTATCATGCTCTATTATTGTATCATGGCACATATATCAGGAAAAAAATAACAAAAATAGCTTTACATTGGGATTTTAGAAATAAATAAAATGACAAGTTGGCATAGTATGAAGCACAACTCAAGAA
>NW_021269602.1:0-1744 GCF_002162155.2 Triticum dicoccoides
AAAGTCGACCAGTCGACCTCAAAAAAAAAAAGAGAGATGCATTCTCTAAGACTGTGATCAACTGCAAGCAGTCGACCACAGTCTCGGGGACTACACCCAGTGGGTGCACTCAGCGTGCCCCCACCGGTTTGTGAAATCCAGTCGACATAGTCGACTGAAAGAAAAATTGACATCATAAAGCCTAAGGCCGACTGCCAGCAGTCGACCTTAGCCTTGGGGACTACACCCAGCGGGTGCACTCAGCGTGCCCCCGCTAACACGGAGTTTATTCGACACACCCAGTGGGTGACTAATATAAATTCCGGAAAAGAAAAGTTTTTGGTAGCATATCCAACAGAACAAACAGCGGTCGACTGACCTGGACATTGCTTTGGAGGGCAGAACTAGCGTCATAAGCTGCCTGGCTCGCGTCCCGGATGGTCTTCAGCTGCTCCATCATGAGTCCCGCCTGGCGTACTGCCTCCTTCGCTGCGCCAGCTTGGTCCTCTGGGACGTGGTGCGTCGTAAAGAGGGAGGGCTGCTGAGCACTCGTCAGTGGATTTGCGAAGGACACCGTGTGTCGAGTGGTGTTCCCTTCCTCCACAGTCAGAATCTCAGGCGCCGTCACATCCTGAGGTACCTTACTGGCGGACGCTTTCCGACTCCTCCTGCGTGTCAGTGGTTCTTCATCCTCGTCGTCGTCAGGGAGATTGATAACAGTGTTGGGTGGAGCTGCGGAGAAGGATCAGGATCAGAGATCGCGAGTCAGTCGACTAAGAACGGTGTTAAGAACACAGTACCTGGATTCGAAGTTGCTGCATCCTCCATCTCGTGGTCATCAGCCCGGGCCGAGGTCTCAGAAGTAGCAGCACTGCAACTCCAAAGGATCAGTCGACTAACTTCAGCGTCGACCAGAGATAAAGTTCGCACAGAATAAGAAAATATGAGCAGCACAATTACCCTGATATGGTGGGGATGGACACCTTCATCTTCGGCAGGAGCTTGGTCGGCTTTGGCGGAGCCCCCCTAGGCTGCTTCGGCGCCTTTTCAGTCGGCGCTGGAGAAGTGGTCCTAGGGCACTTGGTCGACTGCGTCGCAACCCCCTTGCCACGTTCAGTCGAAGGGTCGTGGACGAGCTTCGACCGCCTTTCCGAGCGCGGTGGCACGACCTCCTCCTCTTCCTCCTCGTCTTCGACGTCATCATCATCGCCGTCGTCATCATCATCGTCGTCGTCGTCCCCTACAACGTCCGAGTCCCATTCCTCCTCGTCCTGGCTCTCGCCCCCACTCGCCTCACCCTCCTCAGTCGGAGTTTGTGCCCCATTGGGCATCGAGTACAGCTCGGTAAGGGCCTAGCAGATATCAAGACAATGATCAGTCGACCAGTCGGCAGAGTAAACAGAGATGAATGCGACAAGAATGCAGTGGAGAGCAGGGCAAGTGTACCTTATTTGGATCACTGTTGTGGTCGAGTGGAGGAATCCTTCTGGCTCCGCGTGGGTTGTCCTTGTTTCCGGTGACGGCTACCATCCATCTTTCCAGAGTGACATCGTCGACTGCTTCTGGATGGACTCTAGTCTCGTCTTCGGTCCCACAGTACAACCACATGCAGTGGCTCCGGAACTGGAGAGGCTGGATGCGACGCCTGAGGAAAACCTCCAGGAGGTCCATGCCCGTCACTCCCTCCCGAACCAACTGCACCACGCGCTCCATCAACATCTTCACGTCAGCTTTCTCCTCCGGAATCAGCTTCAGAGGGGAAGGC
>NW_021269603.1:0-1356 GCF_002162155.2 Triticum dicoccoides
TATTTGAGGGCACTCCGGGCCTCCTGGCGCAAGCGGGGAGCATTTTTTTGATTCGCGCGCTCGCCGCGAGCAGTTTGAGTACTTGTGGGTCCGACACGGACTCCGAATGACAAAATTATGACCGTTTTAGTGAACATCTCTCCATTCTATGGCAGTCCTTGAAAGTACTTCATTTTCTCGTGCGCTTTTTGCCTGATTGCCCCAAAATTTCTTGTCCTCTATAGAGGAGATATCGTTTCCACATATATATTGACCGATGCCAGGAATGCCCTTTTGTTCTTGGCTTTCACGCGCATGAGTTAAAGCATGCCATCCGGTGAAAACAAGGAGAATAAGGCACATAGCCGCTGGATTTTCTTCGACTTACGGCCAAATGAGATTGCCCGGATCATAGAGCATCTGCAGAAAGGTACGTTTGTCCCTACCAGGGGGGCTAATGTCTATAAGCAACATAATCTCTCGAATTTCCTTCAAAAGGAAGTGCCAATGGTTTCAGAAACTTGTCTAAAAAACAACGACGAATGATGTTCTTTGACTTTCAGGGCCAAAAAGTCCTGCTTAAGGCCGTATTTGAGGGCACTCCAGGCCTCCTGGCGCAAGCAGGGAGTATTTTCTGGATTCGCGCGCTCGCCGCGAGCTGTTTGAGTACTTGTGGGTCCGACATGCACTCCGAATGAAAAATGATGACCGTTCTAGTGAACATCTCTCCATTCTATGGTAGTCCTTGAAAGTACTTCATTTTCTCGTGCGCTTTTTGCTTGATTGCCCCAAAATTTCTTGTCCTCTATAGAGGAGATATCGTTTCCACATATATATTGACCGATGCCAGGAATGCCCTTTTGTTCTTAGCTTTCACACGCGTGAGTTACAGCATGCCATCCGGCGAAAACAAGGAGAATAAGGCATATAGCCGCTGGATTTTCTTCAATTTGCGGCCAAATGAGATTGCCCGGATCATAGAGCATCTGCAGAAAGGTACATTTGTCCCTACCAGGGGGGCTAATGTCTATAAGCAACATAATCTCTCGAATTTCCTTCAAAAGGAAGTGCCAATGGGTTCAGAAACTTGTCTGAAAAACAGCGACAAATGGTGTTCTTTGACTTTCAGGGCCAAAAAGTCCTGCTTAAGGCCGTATTTGAGGGCACTCCGGGGCCTCCTGGCGCAAGCGGGGAGTATTTTCTGGATTCACGTGCTCGCCGTGACCTGTTTGAGTACTTGTGGGTCCGACACGGACTCCGAATGACAAAATTATGACCGTTTTAGTGAACATCTCTCCATTCTATGGCCGTACTTGAAAGTACTTCATTTTCTCGTGCGCTTTTTGCCTGATTGCCCCAAAATTTCTTGTCCTCTAT
>NW_021269604.1:0-713 GCF_002162155.2 Triticum dicoccoides
ACACACACACACGTGTTGCTATTCATCACCCAGGGTGCAGAATAAGTTATTCTTCACCCGAGGTAATCTTACGATCATTTCATAATTAAATTACGTTTCGAATTCAAATAGTTACATTCCTATTGATTCACTACGTAAAATTTGACATAAGAAAATAAAAATATATGTCATAAGACAAGAAATTTTGCAGTTTATGTGTATTTTAGACTATGTTTTTATGTTTGTAATTTTACATAACATAAAATATTTTTTACGACGATTATATATTTTCTTACGGTCTCTTTTTGCGTCGGAAATAAGACAAAACTTACGGAACGTAAAATTACGGTGCATTGATGATAAAATAGAGGGGGGTGAAGAATAACTATTCCTCACCTAGGGTGACGAATAGCGCGACCCTATATATATATATATATATATATATATATATATATATATATATATATATAATACTGCAGTATACATCTATGTTTCGAGTATTTAAAAAATATATGCTTAATACTTTTTAAACATATGATTAACATTTTTTTCAAATACAAGTTTTGAAAAAAAAATCAACTATGTTTTTAACATTTTTGGATGGTACGAAACATTTTCAAGCTACACAAACAGTTTTATACTTGTATAGGCATTTACAAAATGTCATGACCAGTTTTTTTGGAATGCACGAACATTTTTGAAATGCAACGTATCATTTTAATTCACACAAATGT
>NW_021269605.1:0-1148 GCF_002162155.2 Triticum dicoccoides
AAAGAATTATATGCTCTTGTTCGGACTTTAGAAACATGGCAACATTATTTATGGCCCAAAGAATTTGTTATACATTCTGATCATGAATCTTTGAAACATATTAAAAGTCAAGCTAAACTGAATCGTAGACATGCTAAATGGGTTGAATTCATTGAGACTTTCCCTTATGTCATTAAACACAAGAAGGGAAAAGAAAATGTTATTGCTGATGCATTGTCTCGTCGCTATACTATGCTTTCACAACTTGACTTCAAAATATTTGGTTTGGAGACCATCAAAGATCAATATGTGCATGATGCTGATTTTAAAGATGTAATGCAGAATTGTAAAGAAGGAAGAATGTGGAACAAGTTTGTTGTTAACGATGGATTTGTGTTTCGTGCTAACAAGCTATGCATTCCAGCTAGCTCCGTTCGTCTTTTGTTGGAGGCGCATGCAGGAGGATTAATGGGACACTTTGGCGTGAACAAGACGGAGGACGTACTTGCTACACATTTCTTTTGGCCAAAGATGAGACGGGATGTTGAGCGTTTTATTGCTCGCTGCACTACATGTCAAAAAGCTAAGTCACGACTCAATCCTCATGGTTTATATATGCCGTTGCCTGTACCTAGTGTTCCTTGGGAGGATATATCTATGGACTTTGTTTTAGGTTTACCTCGAACAAAGAAGGGGAGGGATGGCATATTTGTTGTCGTGGATAGATTCTCGAAAATGGCACACTTTATACCATGTCATAAAAGCGATGATGCTGTTAATGTTGCTGATTTGTTCTTTCGTGAAATTATTCTCTTGCATGGTGTGCCAAATACTATTGTTTCAGATCGTGATACTAAATTTCTTAGCCACTTTTGGAGATGTTTATGGGCTAAGTTGGGGACTAAACTGCTTTTTAGTACTACTTGTCACCCCCAAACTGATGGACAAACTGAAGTAGTCAATAGAACGTTGTCTACTATGCTTAGGGCTGTTTTGAAGAATAATAAGAAAATGTGGGAGGAATGCTTGCCTCATATTGAATTTGCTTATAATCGTTCATTGCATTCTACTACTAAGATGTGCCCTTTTGAAGTTGTGTATGGTTTCCTACCTCATGCACCTATTGATTTGTTGCCTCTTCCATCTTCAGAGAAGGTTAATTTTGATGC
>NW_021269606.1:0-1901 GCF_002162155.2 Triticum dicoccoides
CCTTTCCTTTCTTTCTGGTTGTCGCAACCAGATGCTGGAGTCCAGGAGCCAGACGCCACCGTCGACGACGACCCCTACTACACCGGAGGTGCCTACTACTACGTGCAGCCCGCTGACGACGACCTGGAGTAGTTTAGGAGGATCCCAGGCAGGAGGCCTGCGCCTCTTTCGATCTGTATCCCAGTTTGTGCTAGCCTTCTTAAGGCAAACTTGTTTAACTTATGTCTGTACTCAGATATTGTTGCTTCCGCTGACTCGTCTATGATCGAGCACTTGTATTCGAGCCCTCGAGGCCCCTGGCTTGTATTATGATGCTTGTATGACTTATTTATGTTTTAGAGTTGTGTTGTGATATCTTCCCGTGAGTCCCTGATCTTGATCGTACACATTTGCGTGCATGATTAGTGTACGATTGAATCGGGGGCGTCTCAAGTTGGTATCAGAGCCGACTGCCTGTAGGAATCCCCCTTCCACACTCCTTGGCCGAAGTTGAGTCTAGACTTTACAAAACTTTTACTAACTTGGCTGTGTGGCCCATGGGCCCATGTCGCCATTGGGTGGTATTAGGATCTTTTACTCCTCGATCTTTACTCTGGGACTCTGAGCTCTCTTCTATTCGGGTTAAATGATTTTGCTAAAAACAAAACTAACTATAGGTTCTCGCAAGTACTTTCTCCCGGAGAGCCATTTGTTACCGATGACCGCCTGCTGCACCAGAAGATTTCGGAGATACTCTCCGATTTTCTTTTGAGACCTTGTGCCCGTTGCTTTTGCAATTCTCGACCACCGATAAACCCTTATGGATAACTACTTACACTTGCCATTCATACGATCCTCCCCCATTGATCTTGTTATTACAAGATACCCCGAAGTTTTCTCTATTGTTCCAAGAATACTTTGTGTCTACTGCCTAGCAGTTCCTTGCCACATGAATACCCCTTCAAATAATTTCTTGCACTTATCGAGTATCCACTCATCCCCAGTTGGTTCATGTATTTCACAAAAGTCTTCGAAATACCATTCGTTCTTCCGTAAATCCCGAGCAGCCTATTCCTCTTGAAATTCCTGCTTGCTTGCATTATGGTTAGTCCCATAAGTCTCATAGTCTTATTGACATTCCTTGTCATTATCATTTTGAGTTTGTTGACTCAATATGTTTGCGAATACCCGCAAACATCATTGATCCTTATAAATTACCTTTCCGACTGAGCTTCCATTCTTTTAACTGGAATTGGTTCTCGACCAATCCAATTGTCTTTGATTGTACCCTAAGGCTATTCAACTTGTCCACCCCTAATCAGAGCATTGCTTCTGATCCCTTGATTTGGAAATCATAATTCCTTTGCATTTGACAATTGAGTTAGTCAGTTGTTTTTATAATCTGCTTCCTCTAGTTGAGTACCGATGCTCACGTTAGATCCCTTGTGGGCCACCAGATCCTTTGTTGGATTTTATCTGACAACGCCCTTCATATTCAATAAACTTGTGAGCCCTTTTCTCGGATACATAATGCTTTTGGTAAATTGTATCATCTGCTTTCTCAACCATGCTCTGCCTTCGAGCTTGAGTTAATTACTTCTAAAGATTTTGGTATATGATTCTAAGATGCCCCGATGGGTTGAACCTATGCCTTCCTTAATATGTGTGAACTCGAAAGTTTTCACGAGTCGTACTCTTCTGGTAATTTGCCAGATAAAATTTCAACGCTATAACTTCATCGAAAGCGAGAAGTGATTGAAAGGGTATGCATTGGAGAAGTGGGAGTCGACCTTGAACCTTGTGTTCATGCCCATGGACGCAATATATATCCTATCATGAAAGCTTCTTGTAACAATAACTATTTCCTTGATAACTAACATATGGTATCTGTGAATTGATCCCTTGCAACCGTGGTTCCGACC
>NW_021269607.1:0-1656 GCF_002162155.2 Triticum dicoccoides
AAAGTGGCACAGACTTACAGGGACAGGCATCCATGACCCAGCATCGAACGTGTCGGTCATCAACGAGTGAATCCAGGCTGTAGCACTGGGCTAGCAGGACTCCGGTGAACCGGGCTGTAGCGGGCTAACAGGACTCCGGTATTCATCGCGTGACATTTCCCCGAAGGGACAGACACAGGAACGAAGAAGGACACATGCCGGCCAGCCTAAGTGTTCCGGAGCAGTAGCAAGCTACCATGGCTCGGTGGAAACACTAGGAGACATTTCCCGATAAGAGAGGCTACTAAAGATAAACAACTAGATAGTCAGATCCCACACATACCAAGCATTTCAATAACATACACACAATATGCTCGATATGTGCAACCACAACATGGCATCACAACATGACTCTACGACTCAAGTACTTTATTCAATAGGCTCCGAGGAGCGAGATATTACAAACAGGGGTCTCATGACCCAACAATCAGAGCATACAAATCAAAGCACAAGCGGAAGCTATCATGTCTGGGTACAGACATCTATAACTGAAAAAGGCTGAGAAGCCTGACTATCTACCAGATCCTGCCGGGGCACAAGATCGTAGCTGAGGTAACAAGCTAAATGTCGAAGTCCACGTGGAACTACTAGTGAGACTGAAGTCTCTCTGCAAAAACATAAATTAAGCAACGTGAGTACAAATGTACCCAGCAAGACTTACATCAGATCTATCTACATATGCATCATTATCAACAAAGAGGGTGGTGGGGTTTAACTGCAGCAAGCCAGCTTTGACTCGGTGGCTATCCTAAACTACGACTGCAAGCGACTCTTTTGAGGTGGCGCACACGAGTCCACATATTCACCATATCAATACACCACTATGGATCCGCTCCCGTCTCCCTGCGAGAACGCCATCCATAGCACTCACGCTTATCTTGCGTATTTTAGAGTATCCACTTTCACTTGTCTATGAACTGATATAAGCAACCCAGAAGTCCTTTTCCGCGGACACGGCTATTCGAATAGATCATATTAACCCTGCAGGGGTGTACTTCTTCACACACGCTCTCACCACTTACCGCCGTTTACACGACATGTACTCGGCAACCTTCAAGCGGAAGCCCAACGTGGGTGTCGGCCACGGCCTACCTAAACACTCCAGTCTCTAGTCCAGGTTTATCGCCTATTCGGGTTCCATCCATGAGGAGATCCGGCCGGAGTTTCGCTCACAGCCCCAAACGATGTGAACAGGGTTCCCGAGACACCAAACGGGCGCCCGGTACACCGTGCCACGTGCCTACCGCATCACAGCCCACCCCTACGGTCAGCGCTGCCCACGGCCTCCAGCATACTACAAACACCAGAAACTACTTGCAACTCCTGGACAGAGGACAAGGGTGGTCAAGAAGCCGAGAGGGTCCATTGGTTTCGGGCCCAATGCGTGGTAGTAGCTGAATCATGGATCACAAACACAGAACTCAGTTCCTGAGGACGGCTGCAATGAGACAACCCACCATGTACTCCTACATGGCCTCTCACCGCTACCTTTACCAAATCGTGTTCACACACTTAGCTCACACACAGTAGGACATGTTCACACGCCTCTGATTCATCCCCGATGAATCAGACCTGACTCAACTCTAAGCAGTAGCAGGCATGACAAACAAACATGAA
>NW_021269608.1:0-3216 GCF_002162155.2 Triticum dicoccoides
ATTGCTTCTCCATTAATGATCAAGGGGTCGTATACTTCGGGAATCGACTAGTGGTTCCCAAAGTGCGAAACCTGAGGCGTTTGATCCTTAAGGAAGCTCATGAATCTCCTCTCACCATTCATCCCGGTAGTACTAAGATGTATCAGGACCTACGCCAGAGGTTCTGGTGGACTAGGATGAAGAGAGAAATTGCTCAGTATATTGCTAATTGCGACGTCTGTCGTCGTGTAAAAGCAGAGCATCAACGGCCTGCTGGCACCCTTCAACCCCTAGCTATTCCTGAATGGAAATGGGATAAAATTGGTATGGATTTCATTACCGGTTTTCCCAGGACCAAGAGAGGGAATAATGCTATTTTCGTCGTGGTCGATCGTCTTTCCAAAGTAGCCCATTTCCTACCTGTTCGTGAGAGTATAACCGCTAGTCAGCTGGCAGACTTATACATCTCCCGAATGGTGTCTCTCCATGGTGTTCCTTTGGAAATTAACTCGGATCAAGGAAGTCTTTTCACCTCTCGATTTTGGGAAAGTTTCCAAAATGCTATGGGAACCCGTCTCTCCTTTAGCACCGCTTTCCACCCTCAGTCGAGTGGTCAAGTGGAACGCGTCAACCAAGTTCTAGAAGACATGCTTCGAGCCTCTGTTATCTCATTTGGAATGGACTGGGAGAAGTGTCTTCCATTTGCCGAATTCGCTTACAACAACAGCTATCAATCTAGCTTGGGTAAAGCCCCTTTTGAAGTTCTCTATGGACGACGGTGTCGAACACCCCTTAACTGGTCAGAGACCGGAGAAAGACAATTCTTTGGCCCGGATATGATTCAGGAAGCAGAAGAACAAGTTCGCATCGTTCGTGAAAAGTTGAAAACAGCCCAATCTCGTCAAAAGAGTCAATATGACCGAAAACATAAGGCTATGACTTTCGAGGTTGACGAGAAGGCTTATCTTCGGGTCACCCCTCTGAAGGGAACCCATCGTTTCGGTATCAAAGGCAAATTGGCTCCGCGTTACATTGGACCTTTTCGCATTCTCGCCAAACAAGGGGAAGTTGCCTACCAGTTAGAACTACCTCCGCACCTCTCCAGAGTCCACGATGTCTTCCACGTTTCCCAACTCAGGCGTTGCTTCTCGGATCCTATCCGTGGGGTAGACTACGAAACGCTTGATCTCCAAGATAATCTTACATACCGAGAGTACCCCATTCGTATCCTCGATCGGGCCGAGCGTACCACTCGACGTCAGAACATCAAGTTCCTCAAAGTTCAGTGGTCTCATCATTCTGAGGATGAAGCAACCTGGGAAAGGGAGGATCGTCTTCGACTTGAGTATCCCGCCTTCTTCCCGGAGGAACCCAAATCTCGGGACGAGATTCTTTTGAGTGGGGGTGAGTTGTCACACCCTAGCTAGTCATGCATTAGAGTGTTGCATCATGTTTACTCTTCATCAGAAACTTGAAATGGGGATCTGTGAAACCCTCAGAATCATTTTGAAAATGACCCAAATAAAAATTTCTCCAAAAGGGTCCAAGAAAATGCTCATGTTGATCTCTGAAAATATTGGACAGAGATAAAAATCAAACCAATATTTTTAGTGGCTCATGGACATTTATTTTGGGCATTTGGAATTAATGCATAAATATTTGCTTTGGAAATATATTTCTATATATATAAATATATGTCCAAATATTATGCCAATTATAAAGGAGCTCTGGAATAATATATCTAGCCCCTGAAAAAAATTGGCATAAGTTAAATAAATGATTTAATATATTATTTAAATTAAAACAAATGTCAGAAATTAGAAAACAGAAAAATAAATAAAGGGAGAAACTTACCTGGGCTCCTCCCTGTGCAGCCCAGCCAGCTGGCCGGCCCAGCCAGCAGGCGGCCCAGCCCGCCTCCCTCCTCTGTCGTCTTCGTCCCGACAGAGGGAGGGGAGTGTGGCCGGCGCGCGCGCGCGCCACCGCGCCACGCCACCTCTCTCCCTGCCTGCCTACCCTCCCCTCCTCGCCTCGATGCCCCTGGACGACGCCACGCCTCCCCCCTGCTCTCTCTCACTCTCCCCCGGCTCTTCCCTCCTCTCCCTCGCTCTCTCTCTCACGGCCGAACACCACCGTCGCCGCCGTTCGCCTTAGCAGCCGACTCCGGCCACCCCTCGCTCCCCCGACTAGCTCAGGAGCTCCGCCTCGACCTCCTCTTCCTCCCCATCGCTCCACGGGTCTCCGGAAGCCCTGCATCGCCGTCACATCGTCGTTCCCCTCCTCGGACTCCGACCACCGTCGCCGTCGATTCGCCGTCTCCAGCGCGTCCCCGAGCCCGCTTCGACGCCCACTGCAACCGCGGTGAGCTACGCCACCGTTTACCCCTCTTCTCCCCCTCGTTCCCTCACCGCAGCCTCCTCCCCACCACGGCCGAACCTCCGCCGTCGCCGAGCTCGCCGTCGACGCAGCTCCGGTGACCATTTGGTCACCCCGGCGAGTCCAACGAGTTCGTAAGGCTCCGTAGAGCATCCCTAGCGCCTCGCTTAGCTCGCCTTCGAGCTCCAACCCCGTTTCCGTGCACGACCGAACTCCAGCGGCCGCAGCCGAGCTCGCCGCCGTCGACTCCGGCCACCTCAGGCCCGGCCACCACCACCGTTCGACGCGCGGGAGCAAGGGCTCTCCAACGAGCCCAAGCACAGCCTCGCCCGTGCCCTGTAGCGCGATCCCGCATCACGCCGCCGTCTCGGACCTCGCCGGCGTCATGTCGCCGGTGGGGTTTGACTTGTCCGACCTGGGGTTTGACCCCCCCCAGGGTCACTGACGCGTGGGCCCCGTCGGCCAGGTGGACATCATTAGCGCTAACCACTGTTAGTTAACCCCCTGACACTGACCAGTGGGCCCCAGCGCCACTAATTAGTAATTAGGATTAATTTAACTCTGTTTAACCCCCCTGTCACTGACGTGTGGGCCCCACACGTCAGGTTTGACCTCAGCCAGCCGCAGTTGACCACTGACGTCATGCTGACGTCATGCTGGCGCAATAATTATATTTCTGGATTTAAATTAAATCAGGAAATTCCAGAATATTATTTAAACTTCAAAAATTCATAACTTTTATTCTGTAACTCCAAATTGGACAAATTATATATGAAAAATGATCAGAAAAATCCAATCTATCCATCTGTACTATTTTCATGCATGATCAAACAAGTTAAATTGATGTTTTAAGCAGAACAA
>NW_021269609.1:0-2241 GCF_002162155.2 Triticum dicoccoides
TGTGCACTTCCACACTACCAGCGAAGCACCAAAAATAATGGGAAACACTAGAAATCAAAACCTTGCATTTTTACGTCATTGGAACTTCGTTCAATTAGGCTGGTCATAGTGGAAAGTAACTTAGACTAGTAGCATGCATATGTTAATGTTACTACCTCCATAACCGTAGTAACATATATGTGGTGTCATGCAAACGTTCATTTATTTAGATGCAGACTCGTTTTGCCTCGGAATGTGTTATGTTACGCTAATAGATTATGTTACCACAAATATCTCTCTCCTCACTAAATACTTCTTACATAAGCAAATTTCCCTTGGAGTGTGTTATATTACTAGCTACGTTACTCCGATTATGGAAAGCACCATCTCCTAAGAAGTCTGTAAACTTCCAAAGAAAGAAAGAATCATGGTACTGCTGGCTGTCGCGTGCAACTAATGCACACGACTCCTACTGAAACCCAGCTGCATGCAAATCGAGTGAATTGCAAAAAACCACCATATTTGAGGCTTCATCTGCAGAAAACCACCAGGTCGTTAATTGTTTGCAAAATGCACTGCGGATTCAGTAAACAGTTTGTAGATAGCACTGAACAGGTGATTTGGCGTGGTTGAGGGCGTTTCCAACAGGTGGGGCCCAAATCTGTCGACGTGGCCTAACGGTCGCGCGGACGGATCCGTTTGCTGTAAACGAGGTGGTCGGCTCGCGACGGACAGATCGACCGACCGCGCCCGACCACACCACATCCGCTGACTCCTCTCCCTCTCGATCTAATCCATGGCGACGGCGAAACCTAGCGGCGTCGACCGCGGCGACGGAGCTGTTGCCGGTGGGGATGCTCCGGGCAGCTGTGAGGGAGATCCAGAGTTCTGCAGGAGCTCAAATCCTTCCAACGCGCTACCTCCTCCCCAACTGTCGGCGGCGCCGAAGTCGTTGGAATACGCGGCAGCTACTGTGTTCGCCCAGGCGGTGAAGGCCAATCCGACAGGCAGCTAGCCACCATTTTGCCTCCCCCTTCGGCGGTGTGGAGTAAGCCATCCTCCTCATTCTTTCTATTTTCCCCGATTGGCATTCTAGGGTTAGGGTTCTAGTGTTAGGGTTCTAGGGTTAGGGTTCCATGGTGGTGTAACAGGTATTGTAGCATTGCTGAGAGTAATTCTACTGTGAATGGTCTCTCACATGATTGCTCAAATCCTCTCTGTCACATGATTGTTGGTGTCACATAAATTAATTTTAACATGAGTACTTGTACATGATTGTTGTTGTCGTCTCTCAGTTGATTGCTCAAATCCTCTCTGTCAAACTATTATTGTTGTTGTCAAATAAATTAATTTTAACTTTAGTATTGTAATTAACAACAATTATAACTAAAGTGTGAACCTTGTACTTAAGTACTTAACAGCAATTTTAACTGAATTTGTAGCTTGGATGATGAAGAATGGGAAGTGAGGTTCCATTTCCTAGACAGAGATAATTTGGAAAGAACAATTTGTTTGTCAGACATAACATTCTGGAATCTCATTGGCCTAATAGAGGTAGAAGGCTATAGTTCAAGGGATTTTATGTATTATGTTAGTGATCCAGGAGTTGGGTGTCAGGAATGGAAGAATTAACTGATGGTGACAAGGTGGAAGAAATATTGGATGACATAGCTAGTAAAGGAAAGAATGTTGTTAACATTACAGTTATGAGAAGTGATGCACCTACACCAGCTGATTTGAACATTGGTCATGTTTATGAAGAGCAGGTTCCTTTGCCTGAAATATGTGTACCACTTGTTTATGATGTAGACACTTCAGGAGTTCTTTGCCCTAGTCCAGAAGCCCCAACCACGGCCAGTCCAAGTCATGAACACACAGGAGAGCTCTCATTTTTTGAAGCTAAAGGGCCTAAGTGAACCTGAGTTTGCATTGGACTATGGTAATGAGAGGCATGAGTATTTCATGGAGACAAACCAAGAGCAAGAGCACATTGAGCAGATGATGGAACAGAAGAGAAATGAAGAGATTCAGAAGTTTAGGAGTTTAGGAGTAATAAGATACAAAGAGAGAAGTACAAGGCAGCAAAAAGAAAACTCCCACAGCTGCTTGCTGAAGAGTTCACTGATCGTGAAAGTGAGGATGAAGATCTAGCAGATGAGGACATATCAGCTAGGCTGGAGGCAATGAAGAGGCATAGAGATGATCCACTATATCACTTTGAAGGATACACTGATGTAGAAGAGCTTTATGGACCAGATGAGC
>NW_021269610.1:0-2232 GCF_002162155.2 Triticum dicoccoides
TGTGCACTTCCACACTACCAGCGAAGCACCAAAAATAATGGGAAACACTAGAAATCAAAACCTTGCATTTTTACGTCATTGGAACTTCGTTCAATTAGGCTGGTCATAGTGGAAAGTAACTTAGACTAGTAGCATGCATATGTTAATGTTACTACCTCCATAACCGTAGTAACATATATGTGGTGTCATGCAAACGTTCATTTATTTAGATGCAGACTCGTTTTGCCTCGGAATGTGTTATGTTACGCTAATAGATTATGTTACCACAAATATCTCTCTCCTCACTAAATACTTCTTACATAAGCAAATTTCCCTTGGAGTGTGTTATATTACTAGCTACGTTACTCCGATTATGGAAAGCACCATCTCCTAAGAAGTCTGTAAACTTCCAAAGAAAGAAAGAATCATGGTACTGCTGGCTGTCGCGTGCAACTAATGCACACGACTCCTACTGAAACCCAGCTGCATGCAAATCGAGTGAATTGCAAAAAACCACCATATTTGAGGCTTCATCTGCAGAAAACCACCAGGTCGTTAATTGTTTGCAAAATGCACTGCGGATTCAGTAAACAGTTTGTAGATAGCACTGAACAGGTGATTTGGCGTGGTTGAGGGCGTTTCCAACAGGTGGGGCCCAAATCTGTCGACGTGGCCTAACGGTCGCGCGGACGGATCCGTTTGCTGTAAACGAGGTGGTCGGCTCGCGACGGACAGATCGACCGACCGCGCCCGACCACACCACATCCGCTGACTCCTCTCCCTCTCGATCTAATCCATGGCGACGGCGAAACCTAGCGGCGTCGACCGCGGCGACGGAGCTGGGGATGCTCCGGGCAGCTGTGAGGGAGATCCAGAGTTCTGCAGGAGCTCAAATCCTTCCAACGCGCTGCCTCCTCCCCAACTGTCGGCGGCGCCGAAGTCGTTGGAATACGCGGCAGCTACTGTGTTCGCCCAGGCGGTGAAGGCCAATCCGACAGGCAGCTAGCCACCATTTTGCCTCCCCCTTCGGCGGTGTGGAGTAAGCCATCCTCCTCATTCTTTCTATTTTCCCCGATTGGCATTCTAGGGTTAGGGTTCTAGTGTTAGGGTTCTAGGGTTAGGGTTCCATGGTGGTGTAACAGGTATTGTAGCATTGCTGAGAGTAATTCTACTGTGAATGGTCTCTCACATGATTGCTCAAATCCTCTCTGTCACATGATTGTTGGTGTCACATAAATTAATTTTAACATGAGTACTTGTACACGATTGTTGTTGTCGTCTCTCAGTTGATTGCTCAAATCCTCTCTGTCAAACTATTATTGTTGTTGTCAAATAAATTAATTTTAACTTTAGTATTGTAATTAACAACAATTATAACTAAAGTGTGAACCTTGTACTTAAGTACTTAACAGCAATTTTAACTGAATTTGTAGCTTGGATGATGAAGAATGGGAAGTGAGGTTCCATTTCCTAGACAGAGATAATTTGGAAAGAACAATTTGTTTGTCAGACATAACATTCTGGAATCTCATTGGCCTAATAGAGGTAGAAGGCTATAGTTCAAGGGATTTTATGTATTATGTTAGTGATCCAGGAGTTGGGTGTCAGGAATGGAAGAATTAACTGATGGTGACAAGGTGGAAGAAATATTGGATGACATAGCTAGTAAAGGAAAGAATGTTGTTAACATTACAGTTATGAGAAGTGATGCACCTACACCAGCTGATTTGAACATTGGTCATGTTTATGAAGAGCAGGTTCCTTTGCCTGAAATATGTGTACCACTTGTTTATGATGTAGACACTTCAGGAGTTCTTTGCCCTAGTCCAGAAGCCCCAACCACGGCCAGTCCAAGTCATGAACACACAGGAGAGCTCTCATTTTTTGAAGCTAAAGGGCCTAAGTGAACCTGAGTTTGCATTGGACTATGGTAATGAGAGGCATGAGTATTTCATGGAGACAAACCAAGAGCAAGAGCACATTGAGCAGATGATGGAACAGAAGAGAAATGAAGAGATTCAGAAGTTTAGGAGTTTAGGAGTAATAAGATACAAAGAGAGAAGTACAAGGCAGCAAAAAGAAAACTCCCACAGCTGCTTGCTGAAGAGTTCACTGATCGTGAAAGTGAGGATGAAGATCTAGCAGATGAGGACATATCAGCTAGGCTGGAGGCAATGAAGAGGCATAGAGATGATCCACTATATCACTTTGAAGGATACACTGATGTAGAAGAGCTTTATGGACCAGATGAGC
>NW_021269611.1:0-2258 GCF_002162155.2 Triticum dicoccoides
AAACCCATTAAGCATCGCGTGAAGGGCGGCCAACCAGCTATGCCACGTGGGGCAAGCTCGTTTGCCATGGTGAAAAACCTTTTGGGATATTATTTTTAGATGAAGGTGGGGAATTTTTTTAATGTTTTTTTACTTAGGTGAAAATACTTTTGGGATATTGTTTTTAGATGGCGGTGTGAATTTTTTAAAAAGTATTTTCCATTTTAGATGGAGGTGATGACCTCACAATTTTTTGTAAATGAAGGGCTACGCAAGCTGGCACTCCCTAGTTTACTGCGTTGGTGATTTGTTCCTTTTCTTTTTACTTATTTTTCTAGTTGGAAGTAAAGATTTTTTAAAATATTTTTATTGACAGAGTCAAGGACTCGACGTATTTTTTTAAGTGAAAACGTGCACACAACTTCGTCTCAAGCGGCGTCACAGAGAGGCGCCCAACCACTAGTTGAGTAGGATGAGTTGCACATTGCTGGCGTGAACATAGGGCACGTCATGATGCTGCCGAAGAAAGATGACGTGCGTCACTCAAGGAGTCGGGCTTCAGAGCAAAATTATTACTCCTAACAGCTAGTATCATTGCCAGTCAGTTGCACGAGCCGCGCTATATATAACATAGACCATTACTTGGTGATCACAAGCCAAAATGGAGAGTACCAAGGTGCAGTTGAGTGCTATGCCAAGCAGCCTCCAAGCCCTTGGGCTCATCCTTCCACTCCACCGGTCCAAGAAAGCGAGCTATATACTGTCGTGCAAGGCCACCGATGGCCGCCGTGACGTGCTCCTCCGCCTTGCGGGCGGAGTTGCGACGGCGGGCCTATCCGAGCTCCGTGGCGCACTTGCGAAGCCCATCCAGTCACCGGACTTTGGCAACTGCCAGCCGATCGATGATCCCGACAAGGTTCCCCAAGTAAAAGACACCAAGTGCTGCCCCCCCAAGTACGACGACAGAATCCCAATCCTCGACTTCAAGCTGCCCCCGCTCTCCTCGCCGCTCCGTGTTCGGCCAGCGGCCCACCTGGTAGACCGCAACTACCTGGCTAAGTATGAGAGAGCCGTGAAGCTCATGAAGGAGCTGCCCGATGATGACCCTCGCAGCTTCTCGCAGCAGTGGCACGTGCACTGCGCATACTGCGAGGGCGCATATGAACAGATCGGCTACCCGAAACTGAAGATCGACATACACAGGTCCTGGCTCTTCTTCCCATGGCACAGGTAGACATCCCTGTATTTCGGTTCGCGCCAAATTAATTAACGTGCGTGTCACTCCATGCATTGATGAGCGTAACTTGACATAGGTTGTACCTCTATTTCTAGGAGAGGATCCTTGGTAATCTCATCGACGACCACACCTTTGCACTGCCCTTTTGGAACTGGGACGCGCCCCACGGCATGACCCTCCCGGTGATGTACACCAGTGAGTCTTCGCCACTCTATGACTCTAAGCGTAACCCCGTGCACCTGCCACCGGCCATTGTCAACCTCGACTACAACCACAAAGACTACCACTCCGGGACCGACCACAAGATCACAACAGAAGACCCGATCAATCTGAACCTCAAGCTCATGTACCGTCAGGCAAGTATATGAAACAAAAACCTACGTATTAATGAGCTATAAACATCTCTTCAAATCTGCACACTACTACTCCCTCCGTCCCATAATATAAGACATTTTTTACCAGTGGACGGAGGGAGTAGTAGTTAACCTCCTTTGTAATTAAATAACACACAAAATATGTCTGTCAGATGATTGCTGGGGCCAAGAAGACTGAGCTATTCCTGGGGACGTCATGCCGCGCTGGCGAAGAACCGCGAGGCCCAGGTACCATCGAGTGCGAGCCACACAACACAGTCCACGACTGGACCGGTGAGTCGAAGGAGCCCAGCGAAGACATGGGCAACTTGTACTCCGCGGCACGCGACCCGGTCTTCTTCGCGCACCACGGCAACGTCGACCGCATGTGGAATGTCTGGCGCTGCCTTGGCCACACCGACTTCACCGACACCGACTGGCTTGACAGTAACTTTCTGTTTTACGACGAGGAGGCCCGCCTTGTCCGTGTCCACGTCCGTGACTGCCTCGACACGCTGGCCTTGCGCTACACTTACCAGGACGTCCCTCTGCCATGGTTGACCGCCAAACCAACCGAGGCAGGAGATACCAACACTCCGGTTACCCCGACCACAGGGGTTCTCCCGGCTGTCTTGGACGGGATTGTGCGGGTGGACGTGCCTAGGACCAAGGTCTCCAGGAGCCGCTTC
>NW_021269612.1:0-1234 GCF_002162155.2 Triticum dicoccoides
ATGGAGCCCCGAAGATGAAGATCAATGGAGCTATATGATATTGGCCATATCATGTCACAACTATATAATTGCATGTGATGTTTATTATGTTTATGCATCTTGTTTACTTAGGACGACGGTAGTAAATAAGATGATCCCTTAAAAAAAATTCAAGAAGTGTTCTCCCCTAACTGTGCACCGTTGCTACAGTTCGTCGCTTCTAAGCACCACGTGATGATCGGGTGTGATGGATTCTTACGTTCACATACAACGGGTGTAAGACAGTTTTACACAGCGAAAACACTTAGGGTTAACTTGACGAGCCTAGCATGTGCAGACATGGCCTCGGAACACGGAGACCGAAAGGTCGAACACGAGTCGTATGGAAGATACGATCAACATGAGAATGTTCACCGACGATGACTAGTCCGTCTCACATGATGATCGGACACAGCCTAGTCGACTCGGATCGTGTAACACTTAGATGACTAAAGGGATGTCTAATCTGAGTGGGAGTTCATAATTTGATTAGAACTTAATTATCATGAACTTAGTCTAAAACCTTTGCAAATATGTCTTGTAGATCAAATGGCCAACGCTCATGTCAACATGAACTTCAACGCGTTCCTAGAGAAAACCAAGCTGAAAGATGATGGCAGCAACTATACGGACTGGGTCCGGAACCTGAGGATCATCCTCATAGCTGCCAGGAAACAATATGTCCTAGAAGGACCGCTAGGTGATGCTCCCGTCCCAGAGAACCAAGACATTATGAATGCTTGGCGAACTCGCGCTGATGATTGCTTTACAGCTTAGAACCGGGGCTCCAAAAGCGTTTTGAGCATCACGGAGCATATGAGATGTTCGAAGAGCTGAAACTAGTTTTCCAAGCTCATGCCCGGGTCGAGAGATATGATGTCTCCGACAAGTTCTACAGTTGTAAGATGGAGGAAAACAGTTCTGTCAGTGAGCACATCCTGAAGATGTCTGGGTTGCACAACCGTATGACCCAGCTGAACATTAACCTCCCAGATGAGGCGGTCATTGACAGAATCCTCCAGTCGCTCCCACCAAGCTACAAGAGCTTTGTGATGAACTACAACATGCAGGGGATGGAAAAGACCATTCCTGAAGTGTTCTCGATGCTGAAGTCAGCAGAGGCTGAAATCAAGAAAGAACATCAAGTGTTGATGGTCAATAAGACCACTAAGTTCAAGAAGGGCAAGGGTAAGAAGAACTTCAAGAAGGACGGCAA
>NW_021269613.1:0-1071 GCF_002162155.2 Triticum dicoccoides
TTTCCTCCCACTTACTTCTTTCGAGAGAAACTCTTTCTCCAGAAAGGACCCATTCTTGGCAACAAAGATCTTGCCTTCGGATCTGAGGTAGAAGGTGTACCCAATAGTTTCTTTTGGGTACCCTATGAAGACGCATTTTTCCGATTTGGGTTCGAGCTTTTCAGGTTGAAGTTTCTTGACATAAGCATCGCATCCCCAAACTTTTAGAAACGACAGCTTAGGTTTCTTCCCAAACCATAATTCATACGGTGTCGTCTCAACGGATTTCGACGGAGCCCTATTTAACGTGAATGCGGCAGTCTCTAAAGCATAGCCCCAAAAAGAAAGCGGTAAATCGGTAAGAGACATCATAGATCGCACCATATCTAACAGAGTGCGATTACGACGTTCGGACACACCATTACGCTGAGGTGTTCCAGGCGGCGTGAGTTGTGAAACTATTCCACATTTTCTTAAGTGTGTGCCAAACTCGTGACTCAAGTATTCTCCTCCATGATCTGATCGCAGAAACTTGATTTTCCTGTCACGTTGATTTTCAACCTCACTCTGAAGTTCCTTGAACTTTTCAAAGGTTTCAGACTTGTGTTTCATTAAGTAGATATACCCATACCTACTTAAATCATCAGTGAGGGTGAGAACATAACGATAGCCACCGTGAGCCTCAACACTCATTGGACCGCACACATCGGTATGTATGATTTCCAATAAGTCGGTTGCTCGCTCCATTGTTCCTGAGAACGGAGTCTTGGTCATTTTACCCATAAGGCATGGTTCGCACGTGTCAAATGATTCATAATCAAGAGACTCTAAAAGTCCATCAGCATGGAGCTTCTTCATGCGTTTGACACCTATGTGACCAAGGCGGCAGTGCCACAAGTATGTGGGACTATCATTATCAACTTTACTTCTTTTGGTACTCACATTATGAACATGTGTAGCATCACGTTCGAGATTCATAAAGAATAAACCATTCACCATAGGAGCATGACCATAAAACATATCTCTCATAAAAATGGAACAACCATTATTCTCAGATTTAAAAGAGTAGCCATCTCGAATTAAACGAGATCC
>NW_021269614.1:0-2777 GCF_002162155.2 Triticum dicoccoides
TTCGTTAATCGTGGAAATCACTCTGGGACGCCAAAATAGTGAGTAATAGTGCACGAAATGGGCCAGAATCGGCCAAAACTGTGAGTGGTTATGACCGACACGTAAACGCACCCCGGGGTTCATCAATCGTGGAAATCACTTCACGACCCCAAAAGTGAGTAATGGTCCAAGAAACGGGCCAGAATCGGCCCAAACTGCGAGTCTTGACGACCAACATGTAAGCACACCTTGGGGTTCGACAACCAGAGAAATCGCTTTGGGACCACAAAACGGTGAGAAATAGTCCAGGAAACAGGCCAGAATCAGCCAAAACAATGAGCTGTGATGACCGACACGTAAACGCACCCCAGGGTTTGTCAAGCATGCAAATCACTCCGGGACCCGAAAACAGTGAGTAATAGTCCAAGAAACGGGCTAGAATCGGCCCAAACTATGAGTGTTGATGGCCGACACGTAAGCAAACCTTGGGGTTCGACAACCATGGAAATCGATTTGGGATCCCAAAACGGTGAGTACTTGTCCATGAAATGGGCCAGAATCAGCCAAAACCGTGAGTAGTGATGAACGACACGTAAACGCATCCCGGGGTTCGTTAATCATGGAAATCACTCTGGGACGCCAAAATAGTGAGTAATAGTCCATGAAACGGGCCAAAATCGGCCAAAACAGTGAGTGGTTATGACCGACACGTAAATGCACCCCGGGGTTCATCAATCGTGGAAATCACTTCAGGACCCCAAAAGTGAGTAATGGTCAAAGAAACGGGCCAGAATCAGCCCAAACTGCGAGTCTTGACGACAAACATGTAAGCACACCTTGGGGTTCAACAACCATAGAAATCGCTTTGGGACCACAAAACAGTGAGTAATAGTCCACGAAACGGGTCAGAATTGGCCAAAACTATGAGTGTTGACGACGGACATGTAAACGCAACCCGGGGATTGTCAATCGTGGACATCGCTCTGGACCCCAAATCAAGAGTAATAGTGCACGAAACGGACCACAATCGGCCAAAATTGTGAGTGTCGATGACCGACACGTAAATGCACCCCGGGGTTCGTCAATCGTGGAAATCACTCCGGGACCCCGAAACAGTGAGTAATAGTCCACGAAACGGGCCAGGATCGGCCCAAACTGTGAGTGTTGATCACCGACGCGTAAGCGAACCTTGGGGTTCCACAACCATGGAAATCGATTTGGGATCCCAAAACGGTGAGTACTTGTCCATGAAACGGGCCAGAATCGGCCAAAACTGTGAGTGCTGATGACCGACGCATAAACCCACCCCAGGGTTCATCAATTGTGGAATCACTCCGGGACCCCAAAATAGTGAGTAATAGTGCATGAAACGGGCAAGAATCAGCCCAAACAATGAGCGTTGATGACCGACACGTAAGCGAACCTCGGGGTTCCACAACCATGGAAATCGATTTGGGATCCCAAAACAGTGAGTACTTGACCATGAAACGGGCCAGAATCGGCCAAAATCGTGAGTGGTGATGACCGACACGTAAACGCATCCCGGGGTTCGTTAATTGTGGAAATCACTCTGGGACCCCAAAACAGTGAGTAATAGTCCAAGAAACGGGCCAGAATCGGCCCAAACTGTGAGTGTTGATGACCGACACGTAAGCGAACCTTGGGGTTCCACAACCATGGAAATCGATTTGGGATCCCAAAACGGTGAGTAATAATCCACGAAACGGGCAAGAATCGGCCAAAACCGTGAGTGGTGATGAACGACACGTAAACGCATCCCGGGGTTCGTTAATCGTGGAAATCACTCTGGGACGCGAAAACGGTGAGTAATAGTCCACGAAATGGGCCAGACTCGGCGAAAACTGTGAGTGTTGACGACCGACATGTAAACGCACCCCGGGGTTCATCAATCATGGAAATCACTTCGGGACCCCAAAAGTGAGTAATGGTCCAAGAAACGGGCCAGAATCGGCCCAAACTGCGAGTCTTGACGACCAACATGTAAGCACACCTTGGGGTTCGACAACCAGAGAAATCGCTTTGGGACCACAAAACGGTGAGAAATAGTCCAGGAAACACGCCAGAATCAGCCAAAACAATGAGCTGTGATGACCGACACGTAAACGCACCCCAGGGTTTGTCAAGCGTGCAAATCACTCCGGGACCCGAAAACAGTGAGTAATAGTCCAAGAAACGGGCTAGAATCGGCCCAAACTATGAGTTTTGATGACCGACACGTAAGCAAACCTTGGGGTTCGACAACCATGGAAATCGATTTGGGATCCCAAAACGGTGAGTACTTGTCCATGAAATGGGCCAGAATCAGCCAAAACCGTGAGTGGTGATGAACGACACGTAAACGCATCCCGGGTTTCGTTAATCGTGGAAATCACTCTGGGACGCCAAAATAGTGAGTAATAGTGCACGAAATGGGCCAGAATCGGCCAAAACTGTGAGTGGTTATGACCGACACGTAAACGCACCCCGGGGTTCATCAATCGTGGAAATCACTTCACGACCCCAAAAGTGAGTAATGGTCCAAGAAACGGGCCAGAATCGGCCCAAACTGCGAGTCTTGACGACCAACATGTAAGCACACCTTGGGGTTCGACAACCAGAGAAATCGCTTTGGGACCACAAAACGGTGAGAAATAGTCCAGGAAACAGGCCAGAATCAGCCAAAACAATGAGCTGTGATGACCGACACGTAAACGCACCCCAGGGTTTGTCAAGCATGCAAATCACTCCGGGACCCGAAAACAGTGAGTAATAGTCCAAGAAACGGGCTAGAATCGGCC
>NW_021269615.1:0-958 GCF_002162155.2 Triticum dicoccoides
TAACTTGAGGATTATCCTCATTGCTGCACAGAAGAATTACGTCCTGGAAGCACCGCTGGGTGCCAGGCCTGCTGCTGGAGCAACGCCAGATGTTATGAACGTCTGGCAGAGCAAAGCTGATGACTACTCGATAGTTCAGTGTGCCATGCTTTACGGCTTAGAATCGGGACTTCAACGACGTTTTGAACGTCATGGAGCATATGAGATGTTCCAGGAGTTGAAGTTAATATTTCAAGCAAATGCCCGGATTGAGAGATATGAAGTCTCCAATAAATTCTATAGCTGCAAGATGGAGGAGAACAGTTCTGTCAGTGAGCATATACTCAAAATGTCTGGGTATAATAATCACTTGATTCAATTGGGAGTTAATCTTCCGGATGATTGCGTCATCGACAGAATTCTCCAATCACTGCCACCAAGCTACAAGAGCTTCGTAATGAACTATAATATGCAAGGGATGAACAAGACTATTCCCGAGCTCTTCGTAATGCTGAAAGCTGCCGAGGTAGAAATCAAGAAGGAGCATCAAGTGTTGATGGTTAACAAGACCACTAGTTTCAAGAAAAAGGGCAAAGGGAAGAAAAAGGGGAACTTCAAGAAGAACGGCAAGCAAGTTGCTGCTCAAGAGAAGAAACCTAAGTCTGGACCTAAGCCTGAAACTGAGTGCTTCTACTGCAAGCAGACTGGTCACTGGAAGCGGAACTGCCCCAAGTATTTGGCGGATAAGAAGGATGGCAAGGTGAACAAAGGTATATGTGATATACATGTTATTGATGTGTACCTTACTAGAGCTCGCAGTAGCACCTGGGTATTTGATACTGGTTCTGTTGCTAATATTTGCAACTCGAAACAGGGACTACAGAATAAGCGGGCACTGGCAAAGGACGAGGTGACGATGCGCGTGGGAAACGGTTCCAAAGTCGATGTGATCGCAGTCGGCACGCTACCTCTACATCTA
>NW_021269616.1:0-1082 GCF_002162155.2 Triticum dicoccoides
ATGATGTAGGATCCCTTGAGGCACCATTAAACACCACATCTTGTTCCATGGAGTGTTCGGTTTCCTCTACATTGTTAGCACAACAATTCGAGGAAATAGATGCATTTTTATCATGGCAACAAGACATAGCAAGCATATCATCATGATATTTAGTCAAGCAATTTCTACATGATATGCAAGGACTATCAACACAAGCATGTGAAACATTTGGAGTGCTCGAAGTGTTAAAGCCCAAAGAGGGAGCATTGCAATAATATAGTGATGAAGGATCATCCACAATAAGCATACTATCATCATTGCAATGACCAACACTACTCACCATATCATTACCTTGTGGCAAACCACATGTAGGTGAAGTAGAAGAAGTTGAGAAGACTATATGACCGGAGGTGGAGGGAGAACAATCATCCCCACAAATCTTGGACACACCATATTTATCTTGAAGCTTTGTCCATTACTCATGAGCATCCCGGAATGGCATGAGATGAAATATAACTACATTGCTCAAAGCATCGAAAAGCACATTAGAAGCTTGAGCATTGAGATAAGAGTTTTTCTCATCCTCTAAAGATAATCTTTGGGGATCCTTTGGAGGAGAAAAACCCATATCTACAATTCGCTCTAAATTTGGGTCCATGACCCTTAAGAGATTAAGCATGCGAATTACCCAAACATCAAAATTTGTGCCATTGAAACTAAGAGTGTCAGAGAATCCTAATCCCCTAGTCGACATCTTTACGCTCTAGGCGGTTAAGCCCAACAAAGAGAGACGAGGCTCTGATACCAATTGAAAGATCGAGGATGTCGCCTAGAGGGGGGGGGGTGAATAGGCGCTTTAAAATAATTATGGTTTAGGCTTGAACAAATGCGGAATAAACCCAACAGTTAATTTGTCAAGCACAAAACCTAAAACAACTAGGCTCACCTATGTGCACCAACAACTTATGCTAAGCAAGATAAGCAACTATGTGATAGCAAGATATATGACAAAGAACAACATGGCTATCACAAAGTAAAATGCATAAGTAAAGGGCTCGGGTAAGAGATAACCGAGGCACGCGGAGACGACGATGTATCCCGAA
>NW_021269617.1:0-1229 GCF_002162155.2 Triticum dicoccoides
CGCCAAAATGGTGAATAATCGTGCACGAAATGGACCAGAGTCGACCAAAATTGTGTGTTGATGACTGACATGTAAACGCACCACGGAGTTCGTCAATCGTGGAAATCACTGCGGGACGCCCAAAACTAATTAATAGTGCAAGAAACGGGCCAAAATCGGCCCAAACTGCGATTGTTGATGATCGACACGTAAGCGCACCATGGGGTTCAACAACCATGGAAATCGCTTTGGGGCCCCAAAACGGTGAGTAATAGTCGACGAAACGGGCCAGAAGCGGCCCAAAAAGCGAGTGTTTCTAACCGACACATGAACGCACCCCGGTGTTCGTCAATCATGGAAATCACACCGGGACGCCAAAACAGAGTAATAGTCCAAGAAACGGGCCAGAATTGGCAAAAACTATGAATGTTGATGACAGACACGTAAGTGCACCTTGTAGTTCAACAACCATGGTAATCGCTCTGGGACCACAAAGCGGCGAGTAATAGTGCACGAAACGGACCAGAATCGGCCAAAATTGTGAGTGTTGATCACCGAAACGTAAACGCACCACGGGGTTCGTAAATTGTGGAAATCACTCCAGGACCCCCGAAACTAAGTAATAGTCCAAGAAATGGGCCAAAAATCGGCCACAACTGTGAGTGTTGATGACATACATGTAAGCGCACCTTGGGGTTCAACAACTATGGAAATCTCTTCGGGACCCCAAAACGGTGAGTAATAGTCCAAGAAACGAGTCAGAATTGACAAAAACCATGAGTGTTGATGACCGATACGTAAATGCACCGTGGGGTTTGTTAATCAAGGAAAGCACTCCGGGACCCCAAAACAGTGAGTAATAGTCCATGAAACGGGCCAGAATCGGCCAAAACAGCGAGTGCCACAAAACGAGCCCGAATCGGCCGAAACTGCGAGTGTTGATGATCGACACGTAAACGCACCCCGGGGTTTGTTAATTGCGCAAGTCACACCGGGACCCCAAACAGTGAGTAATAGTCCACGAAACGGGCCAGAATCGGCCACAACTGTGAGTGTTCATGACCGGCACGTAAACGCATTTTGGGGTTCAACAACTATGGAAATCGCTTCGGGACCCCTAAATGTTGAGTAATAGTCCTCGAATCGCGTCAGAATTGGCCCAAACTGTGAGTGTTGAGGACAGACACGCAAACGCACCCCGGGAATTGTCAATCAATGAAATCGCTCTGGGACGCCAAAATGGTGAATAA
>NW_021269618.1:0-1301 GCF_002162155.2 Triticum dicoccoides
TCCTCCTCGGGTGGTTCTCCAATCCAACACATCCTCCTCCAGCTAGTCTAGCTAGGGTTTTCTTCTCCTGCAGCAAAGGAAATGAAAGGAAGGACCGAGGCATCGGCGGCGGCTTGGGAGGGAGGGAGGATTTGGTTGGGCGTCGTTTCGTTTGGGCTTCTCCCTCCTTTTCTCCCCCTGATTTTTTTTTACTTTTATTATTACTGCCCTTCATTGATTGGTCCATCGAGTCCTCCCACGGATCGATCATTTCCTCCACTTAATCCCAGCCGTTGGGCCCATATCCAACAACACATGAGAAGAAACTTGAGTCAGCGTCCAGTAGAATAGATACTACGTACATAGATTGACTTGGTTTGGATTGGATTGGACTGGACAGGTTTATTTACTGCTTTGGACTGGACGGTTTTCTTTTTAGTAAATTGGACTGCACGTCTTTTTTTTGTTGGTGCAGACACAGCTCGTAACTACTACCCGCAAGCTTAGCATGCCAGAAAACACTATCGAGGGCGTCGAGGTCCATGGTGACGTTCCTTCCTTCCTTCCTTCCTTCCGTCCTCCTCGGGTGGTTCTCCAATCCAACACATCCTCCTCCAGCTAGTCTAGCTAGGGTTTTCTTCTCCTGCAGCAAAGGAAATGAAAGGAAGGACCGAGGCATCGGCGGCGGCTTGGGAGGGAGGGAGGATTTGGTTGGGCGTCATTTCGTTTGGGCTTCTCCCTCCTTTTCTCCCCCTGATTTTTTTTTTACTTTTATTATTACTGCCCTTCATTGATTGGTCCATCGAGTCCTCCCACGGATCGATCATTTCCTCCACTTAATCCCAGCCGTTGGGCCCATATCCAACAACACATGAGAAGAAACTTGAGTCAGCGTCCAGTAGAATAGATACTACGTACATAGATTGACTTGGTTTGGATTGGATTGGACTGGACAGGTTTATTTACTGCCTTGGACTGGACGGTTTTCTTTTTAGTAAATTGGACTGCACGTCTTTTTTTTTGTTGGTGCAGACACAGCTCGTAACTACTACCCGCAAGCTTACCATGCCAGAAAACACTATCGAGGGCGTCGAGGTCCATGGTGACGTTCCTTCCTTCCTTCCTTCCTTCCGTCCTCCTCGGGTGGTTCTCCAATCCAACACATCCTCCTCCAGCTAGTCTAGCTAGGGTTTTCTTCTCCTGCAGCAAAGGAAATGAAAGGAAGGACCGAGGCATCGGCGGCGGCTTGGGAGGGAGGGAGGATTTGGTTGGGCGTCGTTTCGTTTGGGCTTCTCCCTCCTTTTCTCCCCCTGATTTTTTTT
>NW_021269619.1:0-1253 GCF_002162155.2 Triticum dicoccoides
TATTCTTCGAATATACCAGTATATCATCCAGATAGACTACGACGAACTTGTCGAGGTAATCCATGAATATATAGTTCATCAGACGAGAGAATGTAGCTGGAGCATTGGTTAAACCGAATGACATGACGGTGTACTCGTAAGAACCATAACGAGTCACAAATGCGGTCTTTGGAATATCCTCTTCACGAACACGGATCTGGTGGTAACCCAACCTCAAGTCGAGTTTAGAGAATATTGATGAACCAGCCAGTTGATCATACAGATCATTGATCCGAGGAAGGGGATATTTGTTTTGAATTGTAGCTTGGTTGATAGGACGATAGTCTTGGACCAAACGGTTCGTACCGTCCTTCTTCTTGACGAAGAGAGAAGGTGCTCCCCAAGCAGAGGAACTTGGACGAATGAAACCCTTGTGAAGAGATTTGTCGATTTCCTCCTTAAGCTCAAGGAGTTCATGAGGTGGCATCTTGTAGGGTCGTTTTGCAATAGTAACGGTGCCTGGTTTCAAGTCGATGACGAACTCGACAGCCCGGGCAGGGGGTATTCCTGGAAGTTCTTCTGGAAATACGTCTTGGAAGTTGCGAACGACTGGAATCTTTTCAATTCCCTCAAGAGGTGCCGCGTTCAACGCATTCAAAGCATAAAGTCGTGCTTCAGCGTTTTGAACAAGCTGAGCATGGTAGCTTACTATCTCATCGGAAGGATGTAGGAGGTGAACGACCTTGGTGGCGCAAACGATAGAGGCAGTATGCGCTTTCAACCATTCCATTCCCAGAATGAGGTCAATATTGGAAGAATCAAGAATAATGGGAGAAACACGAAATTCCAACCCTTCAATTTCAACGGGGGCGTCGCGACCAATCATGGTAGTTCGACACTGACCCGCAGGGGTGCGTACCACTATCGGAGTGTTCATGGGCTCGCAACGAATGTCATGTGCGTAAGCAAAATTTTCTGACATGAATGAATGTGATGCTCCTGAATCGAATAAAACAGAAGCCGGTACTGAATTAACAAGAAGAGTACCCATCACAGTGGCAGGCTGGTCTTGAGCTTCATTCAGATCAACATGATTAGCCTGACCATGACCATAAGGTCTGGCATTATTGTTATGGGGCTGATTGTTACGGCCAGTTGAAGGTAGAGCCAGCTGGCTCTTTTTCTGAGTGCACTCTTTAGCAAGGTGGCCGGGGCGGCCACATCTGAAGCACAGACCATCATTGGGATCGGGAGCAGGAGCTTGGGATGGTACA
>NW_021269620.1:0-925 GCF_002162155.2 Triticum dicoccoides
ACTACTCACCGTTTTGGGGTCCTAAAGCGATTTCCATTGTTGCCGAACCCCAATGTGTGTTTACATGTTGGTCGTCAAGTCTCGCAGTTTTGGCCGATTCTGGCCCGTTTCTTGGACTATTACTCAGTTTTGGGGTCCCGAAGTGATTTCCACGATTGACGAACCCCGGGGGTGCGTTTATGTGTCGGTCATCAACACTCACAATTTTGGTTAATTCTGGCCGTCTCGTGGACTATTACTCGCTGTTTTGGGGTCCCGGAGTGATTTCCATGATTGACGAACCTCTGGGTGCGTTTACATGTCGCTCATCAACACTCGCAGGTTTTGTTGATTCCGACCCGTTTCATGGACTATTACTCACTGTTTTGGGGTCCCAAAGAGATTTCCATTTTTGTCGAACCCCAAGGTGTGCTTGCGTGTTGGTCGTCAAGACTCGCAGTTTTGGCCGATTTTGGCCCGTTTTGAACTATTACATAATTTTGGCACCCCGAAGTGATTTCCACGATTGACAAACCCTACGGTGCGCTTACGTGTCGGTCATCAACAATCGCAGTTTTGGCCGATTCTGGTCCGTTTGGTGCACTATTACTCACCGTTTTGGGGTCCTAGAGCGATTTACAGGATTTGCGATCCCCGGGGTGCGTTTATGTGTCGGTTATCAACACTCACCATTTTGCCCAATTCTGGTCTGTCACGTGGACAATTACTCACTGTTTTGGGGTCCTAGAGCGATTTCCACGATTCACAATCCCAGGGGTGCGTTTACGTGCCCGTCGTCAACACTCATAGTTCTGGCCAATTCTGACCCGTTTCGTGGACTATTACTCACCTTTTTGGGGTCCCGAAGCAATTTTCATAGTTGTTGAACCCAAAGATGCACTTACGTGTCGGTCATCAACAATTGCAGTTTTGGCCGATTCTGGTC
>NW_021269621.1:0-1693 GCF_002162155.2 Triticum dicoccoides
TATTCACTCCACCAAACCAAAGCATAACCAGTGAAAGAACCAACCGCAACCTTAACCTTTTTATGTTCATCGAAATTATGGGAAGCAAATATATTTTTTATGTCGAACTCCCATTCAATATATAAAGCAGGTTTAAAACGGCCATTAAATGGTGGTATAGATACATTAACCTGATCATGTGCATTTGGATGTTTGTGCACCTCTCGTGACGGTTGTGGTACTTGCAAAGGTGGTGGCACGTCTCCCGCGATCGACGAAGCCCATGAATTGACTCTGGATCCTGTCATGATTAGTAGAACAAGAAACAAAACCCAAAAATAATGTTCCTATAACTACTAGGATGTGGTGGTAAAACGCTCACAGTAAAGCAAATATCAATGTCTTACACGTTCTTACCATGCAGCAGGCGGTGATCGGCAACCAGCGGTGTCAAGTAACTCCGAATATTGAGTAAAGCGATTGCAAGGGGAGCGTACGTATACACGGTGTAGAAATATGTGGAGCTGGGTTGGCTATATATGGTAGCAAAAGATTAGCAATAATCAATTCAAAGATGCAATGTTGAATAAACGCTCAACGACGGTACTGTGCTGGTCCTAGGCTAGACCGGACTAGAGACGCGAGCCTAGAACACTAATAAGGTCACGGCGTAGCACAACTAGCATCAATGAAGGATACTAAGTAGCTCTTGACAGCAAGATATAAGTGAAGATCACAACGGTAGTGAAGATAATGATGAAAAACAACTGACAAGCAGGATATACAACAACTCTCTCTCCAACTTTCCTCTTGAAAAGTTTGAGACAATTTTCTGATAAATTCTTTCAAAGAATGCTACTAACTCAAGCTTTCCAATGCAAAAAGAATCACTCAATTCCGAGTTGATATGAGGAGTCAAAGAATTCTAAAACTGGTCTGAAAAATTGGAACAAGCTGTGTTCACGAACTTCGGAGGGCAAAAAGACCTATTTAGAAGCCGATTTTGAGGTGTCAAATATTGAACTAGCTTCTGCAACTATTTAGATGCGGCTCGTCGCTATCTTCAATCTGAGTACTTAGGGAGCCAAAACGGACTTCGTGTGAGGAAGATACACCTGTTTTACTGAACAGTGCGCAAAACAGATTCCAATCCGAATTCAGGTACGAGATTGATTCTAGATAGATCCAATTTTTTTTTCTTCTCTCTTTTTTTTCTCACGCTTTTTTTTTTTCTTTTTCTTCTCCATCTTTTTCTTTTTTTTCCTTTATATTCTTTTTTTTTCTCTCTCCCTCTTTCCAAAACAAACTAGATAAGATGTAGATTGGATCAAGCGAAGATGGGGACGATCTCAACTATGATTATGACAATGAACGGTGGGTAGCACGTGGAGGAAATTGATGTATGGGTGGTGGACAGCGGAAGGGATAACAATGCAGCGGCGACGTGACTAATGCGAACAGAACTCGAAACTCTAAACGACCTAGACACTAAGACCAGCAACTCAACACGACGATGCAACCGATAATTCAACTATGCAAGCAATGAAAAGAAAATTGCAAAGGCTCAGACTGGCTTGGACAAAGGATGAATAGATCTAACTCTTTTTTGTGGATTTTTCTTGGACAATAGGTCAGAAAATAAATCTAATCTAGGAAAACTGGAAATTCTCACCGAGCAACCTGAAAACTGATACCACTTGATAGAGGCGGGGGT
>NW_021269622.1:0-784 GCF_002162155.2 Triticum dicoccoides
ATCCGTTCCGACTAAAGTGGGAGAGACTGGCACCCGCTAGCCACCTTATGCACCAAGTGCATGTCAATCGGTGGAACCTGTCTCACGTAAGAGTACGTGTAAGGTCGGTCCGGGCCGCTTCATCCCACAATACCGTCGAAACAAGATTGGACTAGTAACGGTAAGCATATTGAACAACATCAACGCCCACAACTACTTTGTGTTCTACTCGTGCAAAGAATCTACGCAATAGACCTAGCTCATGATGCCACTGTTGGGGAACGTAGCAGAAATTCAAAAAATTTCCTACGTATCACCAAGATCTATCTATGGAGAGACCAGCAACGAGTAGAAAGGAGAGTGCATCTACATACCCTTGTAGATCGCTAAGCGGAAGCGTTCAAGTGAACGGGGTTGATGGAGTCGTACTCGTCGTGATTCAAATCACCGATGATCAAGTGTCGAACGGACGGCACCTCCGCGTTCAACACACATACAGCCCGGTGACGTCTCCCACGCCTTGATCCAGCAAGGAGAGAGGGAGAGGTTGAGGAAGACTCCATCCAGCAGCAGCACAACGGCGTGGTGGTGATGGAGGAGCGTGGCAATCCAGCAGGGCTTCGCCAAGCACCATGGGAGAGGAGGAGGAACTTGGGAGAGAGGGAGGGGCTGCACCAAAGGCATAAGGTGTGTTTGGGAGGCCCTCCTACCCCACTATATATAGGGATCCCAAGGGGGGGTGCGCCAGCCCCTAGGAGATCCAATCTCCAAGGGGGCGGCGGCCAGGGGAGGAGTCCTCCCCCCC
>NW_021269623.1:0-1013 GCF_002162155.2 Triticum dicoccoides
CCGTCCCCGGCCGGCCCTGCCTTGGCCCTCCACCGCCGCCCCCTGCTCGCCGCTGCCCCGGCCGCCCCTGCCTCACCGTCCCCGGCCGCCCCTGCCTCACCGTCCCCGGCCGCCCCGGTGAGCTTTTTTTTCATTATTTTGCATTTGTTTTGCATTTTTTTACTGCTTGTTATATGATAGATGCATGTTGTATGGATGAATGGATGGATTGATGTATATTGGTTAGTTATAGCTTTGGTCAACTTAGTGATGTTGTCAAATGTTGTCAAATTTGAAGAACAAAATTGGCATATTTGAGATGTTGTCAAATAGCTATAGTTTCATTTTGTGATGTTGACAAAATTGGTATCTGATGAGTAGTTATTTTATCATGATGATCTTGCTAAAAAAAATTGAAGAACAAAATTTGACACTTGAACAAAAATTTTCATAGTTACTACAACATGGTAAGCTACCGGACCCGAACGATGATGATTACTACAACATAAACCCCATGACATACGAGGGAGTGTTTTTTCAAGAGGAACATGATGACGTGGTCCGAAACAAGGAGGATGATGACTTGGGTTATGTTGACCTGGACCCAAACGACGACGGCGCCCGGATGGATGGTGAGGCAGTTGTGAATCAAAGAGACATAATTATGCTTGAAAAGTTAAATGAAGACGCTGACGCTGACGATGAGGAAGAGCCTCCACCTCCGTCAGACAACGAAGAAGATATGCGGGATAGTGATGATGAGACCGGTCGACAAATAGATTACAATAGTGATGATTCATATGGGTTCTATAAAATGCATGTTCTTTTAATAATGTTCTCTTCCGTTATTAATGTCTTTCCTGTATGCTTGTTTTTTTATATCCTTACTAATTGTTTATTCTCTTCTCAATGCAGGTTTGCTAATCATGGGCAAGTCCAGCGGTGCCAGTTTCCTCAGTAAACTCAAAGGAGGACTTACTCGGAGTGGACGAGCCCACAAGGTTCCCTCCCGACTACGCGAGGATGGCACCTCA
>NW_021269624.1:0-3242 GCF_002162155.2 Triticum dicoccoides
GGGGGGGGGAGATCCCCATGGATTCGGTTGAGGGGGGCCTTAGCGGGCTTGGCCCCCAGCCGGATACTGTGGCGGAACCTCCAGTGGTTCCGCATTCAGGGAGGCAGCCACCCGCCAAGGGGGGCGAGCCGTCTGTGCCGATGACCTCTATCCATCCAGAGGCATCGGATAACTTGGTGGAAGCGCTTCAGAGCGCTTTCCTTGATGAAGGACATTGTACTCTTATGGGTACGGTGATTGTGATGGTTCGGTTCGCCAAAAGCGGATTGATCAAAGCCTGCGGTAGCCTCCTGACAGGCTTTGAGGTAAGTAATTTAAATTATGAGAAAGTATCACAGTGTAGATAGTAGCCCCTGATGCTCTGTTTGGTGTTCGGGAAGAGAAGCCGAACAGAGGATCAAATATTATTCTCAGGAGTCTAATCATATCTAACATTCTTAAGAAGTTGCTCCCCACTTCTACCTATTCTCTCAACATGCACACTATCCACATCATCTCTATGCCACATCATCAATCAGTTTGCAAAATTAACCAATCACTCTTTTTCATCCCGCCTAGAAAAGAAAAATTGTTTCTTTTTCCAGTTTAACAGCACCCGCTGTCCAACCCAATCTGTCCCCATCCTGCACGGCCAGCCGGCCCACCAAATCTGCAGCGCCCCTCCTCCCTCCGGTATCCTCCTCGCTGCACCGTAATTATCTCCTGATACTTGGTCTCCTATAACCGATGGGATGATCATGCGCCTTTACTGTTAATGAACGATTCATTTTTCCGTGGGCCACTAATACTCCCGGATCACAACGATCCCATGCCCTACTCCTTATCCCGTCTCCGCTGATCTCTCCTCCTCCCTCACGTCCTTCTCTGCTTACGCCGCCGGCTGCGGCCTTGCTGTGCGGATAGTGTCCCAGGCGCCTTCGCCCTCACCTCCTACTGCCGCCGTCGTGCGCCTTGCCGCGCGGTCATTGGTTGTTGACAACCTACCAACGCTCCACGCGGTCGACATACTACTGCGGAGGAGTTGTCGTGTGGCCGACTGCCCTGCGCAATGTGAATTCCGTGCCCGTATTGTTTTTTTATCAGTCTGGCTGCTTTGTCTAAGATGTGCATGTCTGCTGGTGATTACAAGTGTTACCCCACTCCAAGTTTCTGCTCCTGCCACAGGGTACTGATTCAAGGCACGCCCAGATTCATTTACAGTCAGAGGAACCTTTTCTGTAAAGACTCCATGAAACCTTGGATCGAGGTATGTAACTATATAGTATAGGCTTCTATCTTCAATAAGAGGTTTGGTAATGATATGAGACGGTCACTTTGGATCTGTTATGTTTATTTTAGCCGTGACGTCTCTTTCCTTTGTGAAACATGAAAAGGCATGCATCATTGCTGACCATGTATTGTCATTTTTGCACATCTAGGAACAGTCCAGTTGTACAGAAAGATTCGACCCATTCAGGACTACAGTCATGAGAAGGTTGTTTCTATGGGACCAATGAAGAATTATTATAAATTCTTACAATGAGCATCACATACTTCATATGGTCTAGCAGTTGACCTTTGTTCTGTTGTGACCTACAGTATGCAGAAGACATCGAAAGTGGTTCTTACGTTGAAATAAAGTGCAAAAAAATGTACAAGGATGACATTGTATCCCCATGAACTTGTTTACTCAATAAAGTAAAGTATGTTTAGACTCAAAAAAAAGCTTAATGCGGGGGGCAGCCTTTCTTTACAAAGGCGAGGGGCGCCCTATGTGTCGCTTTCTGCGACCTGTAAGTCCAGCTCGCCTATGGCGCCGTACTAAATTGGCAGGCCCAAGAAACATAGCTTTCTCCTTCGCTTCCTTTTGATCGTTTGTTTGTTTTGATTTTATTCAGTCCTAACATATAAATATTTGTATTTAAATTGTAATGCAGTGTTTTCAAAAAAAAATATGCCGTGTCAAAAAGTGTTTGCAATTTTTTTTAAATATTGATGGCACTAATAAATATCTACATTAAAAAAACAACACCTTTCAAAAAAAGTGTCCTTGCCATTAAAAAAATATACTGTAAAAACAAATGTTTGCATATTTTAGAAAGACATGTCTTGTACTATTTAAAAAATTTCACGCGTTTCAGAAAAAATGGCCTTGAAATTCTTGAAAAATGGTTATTGAATGTAAAAAATGTAAACTCATTAAATAAAATATTTATGCAACGTTCATGATTTTTTTGGATATTTATACCATGTCAAAAAATCTCGTGTAGTTTAGTGAAATGGTTATTGCCATTAAAAAGTGAGCAATATTTGTAAATTTTACTGTGTATTCATAAAGTTTTCAAAACATATAGTTTTCAAAAATGTACATTATGTATTTCAAAAATTACTGATGTGTATCAAAATAATGTGTCACGTGTGCGTAAAAAATGTACATGGTGTACTGAGAAAAAGTAAACATGTGTTAAGAAAATAAAACCGATAAAAACCGACAAAGACACAAAATAAAACCATAGTAAACAAAGAAAACCAAGACAGAAATAAATAAAGCCAAATTATAATGCAGAAAGAAAGAAAAACTGAAGAAAACCAGTAAAGAAAAAGAAACCCAAGTATAACGAGGAAAAAAGAGAGGGAAAAAACCAAAGAAAACCGTTGAAAAAAACGCCAAAGAATATGTCGTGTCAAAAAGTGTTTGCAATTTTTTTTAAATACTGATGGCACTAATAAATATCTACATTAAAAAACAACACCTTTCAAAAAAAGTGTCCTTGCCATTAAAAAATATACTGTAAAAACAAATGTTTGCATATTTAGAAAAAACATGTCTTGTGCTATTTAAAAATTTTCATGCGTTTCAGAAAAAATGGCCTTGAAATTCTTGAAAAATGGTTATTGAATGTAAAAAATGTAAACTCATTAAATAAAATGTTTATGCAACGTTCATGATTTTTTTAGATATTTATACCATGTAAAAAATCTCGTGTGGTTTAGAGAAATGGTTATTGCCATTAAAAAGTAAGCAATATTTGAAATTTTACTGTGTATTCATAAAGTTTTCAAAACATATAGTTTTCAAAAATGTACATTATGTATTTCAAAAATTCCTGATGTGTATCAAAAAAATGTGTCATGTCTGCATAAAAAATGTACATGGTGTACTAAGAAAAAGTAAACATGTGTTAAGAAAATAAAACCGATAAAAACCGACAAAAACACAAAATAAAACCAAAGTAAACAAAGAAAACCAAGACAGAAATAAA
>NW_021269625.1:0-1688 GCF_002162155.2 Triticum dicoccoides
GGTTTTCTTGAGCATTGTCCCTCTGGTACTGAATTAGGTGCGTTGGAAGGATATCTCTTGCATCTCTGGTCCACCTCTTCACTATGTGCTTCTTTGGGATTTCTGTCACACGGATGAAGGCACCTGCATAACATAACAGAATAACACTTTGCCTTGTGAGATCTGAATCATAATTTCAATATTACGGAAAACTAAAAGGTGTACATATACTAATGCCATCTATATCACCTTAAGGATATGGCTGCACCACAGCCCCATGTGTGCAAATTGACCACACTTGTAGTCAAATTCCTCCCCTCCTTCAAGCACCGTCACCTTGTATGAAGTTCTGCACCACTTCTCTCTTCGTGTTGCATCTGTAGGTATTGCCATATACTCTTTACCCTTTTTGATCTCTTCCACCTGATATGCACCACACTCCTATAGTATATGACCGAATTGCTCAAACATAGCTCTAGTGTATATCTGCCCAGCATGTCTCTCGGTTGCCATATTTTCTCGCATAAGGGGCCTCCCCTGCAAAACCAAACATCAGTAAGTATTAATTGAAATAATTCGTATAACAGCAGGATCACTAGCACAACTTATATAGAATGCCTGGTGCTTACGATTGCTGTCCGCTTCTCCTCATAATTTTCCTCGACTCCCTATCAGAAATTAAACTCATATACTTCCTCACAAAGATATGCATTGGGCATCCATTGTCCTTTGACCCCAGCAATCTCATGAGGGCTGGCCATTCACAGCGGCAGGAACGAGTATTTCCAACTTTGTCCTGTTCACATTTAGTCTGCTCTTCCCATATCTAATGCCAAATCCTTTCTCCCAGGAGTACAAATTGTAAAAATCGTATGCCTCACCAAGAGTGTCGAAACTTGTACCTATCTTTGGCACAATGACTCTGTCTCTTGGATGATCCGCAAATTCCCTCATGGTCTTCTCCAGCGATATGACCCTGTCCAGGCAAGGAGCCCTGCCTACAGCAGCAGCACCTACACGCACTTTGTCAGCCACAGCAAAACAACAGTCAGCTGGTGCTTTCAGTTACAACCGTTTGTTTGATTTTATATTTGCGGTTATTATGTGGATGAACGATTACTGCCTCTCATATTAGTCACAATCTTCTTGGCATAATCAACATGAAATAGCTCACAAGATTTATATATGAATCATGGATCATGTTTATGCCTGTGTTGCCACATGAATTCATCGGTTACTGCTTACAAGACTAACAGGACATCTGCAATGAACCTAACAAATTCTACTAGATTTTAGAAGCTATCTTGTAGTACCTTTGTATCCAGCCAGGTGTTTTGGGGTCCAATTGCTCTATGGAGTGCTCGGAAGTCTGGGCCATCTCTGCAGTTCCTGTCTCTGCACGACAGATCTGGGCGTACGCACTTGAAGCCGCCGGTGCTGGAAGCTCAACCTCCGGCTGCGCGGCGATTAGGAACCACACGGGCTTCATTGTGCTGTTGTTATCAGTCACCTGCTCTAGCAGCGTTCTAGTTAATCCACACAAATATTTCCAACGAGCGAAAAAGAAATCCACATTCGAGATTCGCAAAACAGAGGGGCATGGAGGAGATTCTGACATGTTTATCGGCTGCATTAAGAACTCCATGGCCGCCGGAGCAACTGCGAGCTCGCTGGTAGGCGGCAGCGCCCTAGGCGCAGTCAATCTCCCC
>NW_021269626.1:0-983 GCF_002162155.2 Triticum dicoccoides
GGAAAGGGAGGATCGTCTTCGACTTGAGTATCCCGCCTTCTTCCCGGAGGAACCCAAATCTCGGGACGAGATTCTTTTGAGTGGGGGTGAGTTGTCACATCCTAGTTAGCCATGCATTAGAGTGTTGCATCATGTTTACTTTTTCATCAGAAACTTGAAATGGGGATGACAGAACCCCCAGTCCCCTCTGAAACCAACTAGGGTTTACTAAAAACTTTTTCAATGAACCTGAAATGCCCTTCTAAAATGCCCATCATTTTTGTCTTGGTTCAGAACCCCTGCCAAAAGTGGTGCACATTTTCCTAGGCCATCTTAGGGTTTTTGAATTAAATCATAAATATTTGAATTTGGGCATTTAAAATTATATAAAATATTTAAATGCTCAAATACCTCCAAACTAAAATGTTTCATGTTGGAAATAATCCAACTATGGACCAGGAGTAATTTGGTGATTTTTGAAGTTGCCTAGGTATTTTATTAAATTCAACAAAGTTGAAATATATTAAAAAAAGAAACAGAAACAGAAAAAAAGGGGAAACTTACCTGGCGCCACCGCAGGCCCACCAGCCAGCCCACCTGGCCGGCCCAGCCCGGCCACCGCTCCAGCGAGCTGCTTGGCTCGCCAGGCAGGCAGCCAAGGTGCTCGGCGGCGGCACCGCAGCTCGCCATGCAGCTGCTCGCCGCCTCGCCGCCTCCCTCGCCCGGCTAACGCCGTGGATCGGCCTCCCTCTCTCCCCCGAACCCCCCAGACACCCCCTCTCCTCTCCAGCTCCTCCCCCTCGCACGCCCCAGCCATGGCCGACGCCATCGCCGCCACCCCCACGCCGTAGCCACGCCCTCCGTCCACCCCACGCCGTGCCACCGTGTCCAGGAGCTCCGCCGCTGTCTACTTCATCGAGCAGCCGAGCCCCGTGTGCTCGTGCGGCCCGAGACCACCGCACCGACCTCGCCCGAGCTCACCGTCGCCGGAGATCCCCTTCAAC
>NW_021269627.1:0-1191 GCF_002162155.2 Triticum dicoccoides
TTTTGCAGCGATTGATCATGTGATGTGATATGGCCAGAAGTTGTGATGAATGATGAATTGTGATGTATGAGATCATGTTCTTTGTAATAGGATTCACGACTTGCATGTCGATGAGTATGACAACCGGCAGGAGCCATAGGAGTTGTCATTATTCTTTTGTATGACCTGCGTGTCATTGAATAACGTCATGTAAACTACTTTACTTTATTGCTAAACGTTAGTCATAGAAGTAGAAGTAGTCGTTGGCGTGACAACTTCATGAAGACACGATGATGGAGATCATGATGATGGAGATCATGGTGTCAAGCCGGTGACAAGATGATCATGGAGCCCCGAAGATGAAGATCAATGGAGCTATATGATATTGGCCATATCATGTCACAACTATATAATTGCATGTGATGTTTATTATGTATTATGCATCTTGTTTACTTAGGACGACGGTAGTAAATAAGATGATCCCTTATAAAAAATTTCAAGAAGTGTTCTCCCCTAACTGTGCACCGTTGCTACAGTTCGTCGTTTCTAAGCACCACGTGATGATCGGGTGTGATGGATTCTTACGTTCACATACAACGGGTGTAAGACAGTTTTACACAGCAAAAACACTTAGGGTTAACTTGACGAGCCTAGCATGTGCAGACATGGCCTCGGAACACGGAGACCGAAAGGTAGAACACGAATCGTATAGAAGATACGATCAACATGAAAATGTTCACCGACGATGATTAGTCCGTCTCACGTGATGATCGGACACGGGCTAGTCGACTCGGATCGTGTAACACTTAGATGACTAAAGGGATGTCTAATCTAAGTGGGAGTTCATAATTTGATTAGAACTTTATTATCATGAACTTAGTCTAAAACCTTTGCAAATATGTCTTGTAGATCAATGGCCAATGCTAATGTCAACATGAACTTCAACGCGTTCCTAGAGAAAACCAAGCTGAAAGATGATGGCAGCAACTATACGGACTGGGTCCGGAACCTGAGGATCATCCTCATAGCTGCCAGGAAACAATATGTCCTAGAAGGACCGCTAGGTGACGCTCCCGTCCCAGAGAACCAAGACATTATGAATGCTTGGCAAACTCGCGCTGATGATTACTCCCTCGTTCAGTGCGGCATGCTTTACAGCTTAGAACCGGGGCTCCAAAAGCGTTTTGAGCATCACGGAGCATATGAGATGTT
>NW_021269628.1:0-514 GCF_002162155.2 Triticum dicoccoides
ATGTGCGAAAGAGTAGAGAGGGTCACGGCAAAAACTGGACGCACTTCGTGTACAAACTGGACAAACTCTTTCGGAGTATCAGGGTTTCGGACGAGAACTCATATGTTACATGCGCACTTGAATGTTTTTTACACTTATTTGAACTCCGGACTTCTTTTGTGTTCAGTATGCAGCATTCAAAGCAACGTCATCAATTTCCAACATGTTCTGACATCATTTGTTGTTTTTTGGTCATTTACCTAATTGTTGAGAGAGCTAAATGACCGTGAAATTGAAAATCACTACAAAATGAATTCTGGAAATGTTGTAACTTGGCATGGTATCATCATTTCACCCGCATAGCATGTGCGAAAGAGTAGAGAGGGTCACGGCAAAAACTGGACGCACTTCGTGTACAAACTGGACAAACTCTTTCGGAGTATCAGGGTTTCGGACGAGAACTCATCTGTTACACGGGCACTTCAATGTTTTTTAAACTTATTTGAACTCCGGACTTCTTTTGTGTTCAGTATGC
>NW_021269628.1:649-2196 GCF_002162155.2 Triticum dicoccoides
AAACTTATTTGAACTCCGGACTTCTTTTGTGTTTAGTATGCATCATTCAAAGCAATGTCATCAATTTCCAACATGTTCTGACATCATTTGTTGTTTTTCGGTCATTTACCTAATTGTTTATAGAGCTAAATGACCGTGAAATTGCAAATCACTACAAAATGAATTCTGGAAATGTTGAAACTTGGCATGGTATCATCATTTCACCCGCATAGCATGTGTGAAAGAGTAGAGAGGGTCACTGCAAAAACTGGACGCACTTCGTGTACAAACTGGACAAACTCTGTCGGAGTATCAGGGTTTCGGACGAGAATTCATCTGTTACACGGGCACTTCAATCTTTTTTAAACTTATTTGAACTCCGGACTTCTTTTGTGTTCAGTATGCAGCATTCAAAGCGACGTCATCAATTTCCAACATGTTCTGACGTCATTTGTTGTTTTTCGGTCATTTACCTAATTGTTTAGAGAGTTAATTGACCGTGAAATTGAAAACCACTACAAAATGACTTCTGAAAATGTTGAAACTTGGCATGGTATCATCATTTCACCCGCATAGCATGTGCGAAAGAGTAGAGTGGGTCACGGCAAAAACTGGACGCACTTCGTGTACAAACTGGACAAACTCTTTCGGAGTATCAGGGTTTCGGACGAGAACTCATATGTTACATGAGCACTTGAATGTTTTTTAAACTTATTTGAACTCCGGACTTCTTTTATGTTCAGTATGCAACATTCAAAGCAACGTCATCAATTTCCAACATGTTCTGACATCATTTGTTGTTTTTTGGTCATTTACCTAATTGTTTAGAGAGCTAAATGACCGTGAAATTGAAAATCACTACAAAATGAATTCTGGAAATGTTGAAACTTGGCATGGTATCATCATTTCACCCGCATAGCATGTGCGAAAGAGTAGAGAGGGTCACGGCAAAAACTGGACGCACTTCGTGTACAAACTGGACAAACTCTTTCGGAGTATCAGGGTTTCGGACGAGAACTCATATGTTACACGGGCACTTCAATGTTTTTTAAACTTATTTGAACTCCGGACTTCTTTTGTGTTCAGTATGCAGCATTCAAAGCGACGTCATCAATTTCCAACATGTTCTGACATCATTTGTTGTTTTTCGGTCATTTACCTAATTGTTTAGAGAGCTAAATGACCGTGAAATTGGAAATCACTACAAAATGAATTCTGGAAATGTTGTAACTTGGCATGGTATCATCATTTCACCCGCATAGCATGTGCGAAAGAGTAGAGAGGGTCACGGCAAAAACTGGACGCACTTCGTGTACAAACTGGACAAACTCTTTCGGAGTATCAGGGTTTCGGACGAGAACTCATATGTTACATGAGCACTTGAATGTTTTTTAAACTTATTTGAACTCCGGACTTCTTTTATGTTCAGTATGCAACATTCAAAGCAACGTCATCAATTTCCAACATGTTCTGACATCATTTGTTGTTTTTTGGTCATTTACCTAATTGTTTAGAGAGCTAAATGACCGTGAAATTGAAAATCACTACAAAATGAATTCTGGAAATGT
>NW_021269628.1:10963-11475 GCF_002162155.2 Triticum dicoccoides
CAATGTTTTTTAAACTTATTTCAATTCCGGACTTTTTTTCTGTTCAGTATGCAGCATTCAAAGCGACACCATCAATTTCCACCATGTTCTGACATCATTTGTTGTTTTTTGGTCATTTACCTAATTGTTTAGAGAGCTAAATGACCGTGAAATTGAAAATCACTACAAAATGAATTCTAAAAATGTTGAAACTTGGCATGGTATCATCATTTCAACCGCATAGCATGTGCGAAAGAGTAGAGAGGGTCACGGAAAAAACTGGACGCACTTCGTGTACAAACTGGACAAACTCTTTCGGAGTATAAGGGTTTCGGACGAGAACTCATCTGTTACACGGGCACTTCAATGTTTTTTAAACTTATTTGAACTCCGGACTTCTTTTGTGTTTAGTATGCAGCATTCAAAGCGACGTCATCAATTTCCAACATGTTCTGACATCATTTGTTGTTTTCAGTCATTTACCTAATTGTTTAGAGAGCTAAATGACCGTGAAATTGAAAATCACTACAAAA
>NW_021269629.1:0-1178 GCF_002162155.2 Triticum dicoccoides
TTCTAGTTGTCATAAGGTCAAGGTACAACTCCAAGTCGTCCTGTTACCGAAGATCACGGCTATTCGAATAGATTAACTTCCCTGCAGGGGTGCACCACATAGCCCAACACGCTCGATCCCATTTGGCCGGACACACTTTCCTGGGTCATGCCCGGCCGCGGAAGATCAACACGTCGCAGCCCCACCTAGGCAAAACAGAGAGGCCAGCACGCCGGTCTAAACCTAAGCGCGCAGGGGTCTGGGCCCATCGCCCTGAGCACACCTGCACGTTGCGTGGGCGGCCGAAAGCAGACCTAGCCTAGTGGCGTTCCAGTCCAATTCGGCGCGCGCCGCTCCGTCGCTGACGTCTGAAGTGCTTCGGCTGATACCACGACGTCGGGATACCCATAACTACTCCCACGTAGATGGTTAGTGCGTATAGGCTCGTAGCCGACTCAGATCAAATACCAAGATCTCGTTAAGCGTGATAAGTATCCGCGAACGCCGAACAGGGCCAGGCCCACCTGTCTCCTAGGTGGTCTCAACCTGCCCTGTCGCTCCGCCACAAAGTAACTGTCGGGGACCGTCGGGAACCCAGGCCCACCTCTACCGGGATGGAACCACCTGCCCCTTCAGCCCCCAACTCCGAACAGTATCACAGGTAATGTAACAGTGTATAGTATATAGTATAAGCCCGTGATCACCTCCCGAAGTGATCACAGCCCAGTAGTATAGCATGGCAGACGGACAAGAGTGTAGGGCCACTGATGGAACACTAGCATCCTATACTAAGCATTTAGGATTGCGGGTAAGGTATCAATGACTGTAGCAGCAATGACAGGCTATGCATCAGAATAGGATTAACGGAAAGCAGTAACAAGCTACACTACTCTAATGCAAGCAGTATAGAGAAGAGTAGGCGATATCTGGTGATCAAAGGGGGGGGCTTGCCTGGTTGCTCTGGCAAGAGAGAGGGGTCGTCAACTCCGTAGTCGAACTGGTCAGCAGCAGCGTCAGTCTCGTAGTCTACCGGAGAGAAGAGGGGGAAGAAATAATGAATACAGAGCAAACAAAGCATCACAAAATATAACAAGACAATACGCGGTGTTCGGTGTGCCCTAACGCGGTAGTAGGTGATACCGGTGAAGGGGGGAAAACATCCGGGAAAGTATTCCCGGGGTTCCGTGTTTTCGGGCAGA
>NW_021269630.1:0-1016 GCF_002162155.2 Triticum dicoccoides
ATCAGGTTTTCGGACGAGAACTCGTCTGTTATGCGGTTACTTCTATTTTTAAAACTTATTTGAACTCCAGCCTTTTTTTGCATTCGTACGTACCATTCAAAGCGACATCATCAACTTTCAACCCTTTCTGACATCATTTTCTATTTTTCAATCATTTACCGATTTGTTTAGAGAGCTCAATGACCGTGAAATTGAAAATCACTACAAAATGAACTCTGAAAATGTTGAAACTTGGCATGGTATCATCCTTTCACCCACATAGCATGCGCAAAAGAGTACAGAGTGTTACGGCAAAAACTGGACTCACTTCGTGTACAAACTGGACAATCTCTTTCGGAGTATCAGGGTTTCACACGAGAACTCGTCTGTTACGCGGCTACTTCATTTTTTAAAACTTATTTCAACTGCGGACTTTTTTTGCATTCCGTACGTACCATTCAAAGCGACATCATCAACTTTCAACCCTTTCTGACATCATTTGCTCTTTTTTAGTCATTTACCGATTTGTTAAGACAGCTAAATGATCGTGAAATTGAAAACCACTACAAAATGAACTCTGAAAATGTTGAAACTTGGCATGGTATCATCATTTCACCCGCATAGCATGTGCGAAAGAGTTGACAGGTTCACGGCAAAAACTGGGCACACTTCGTTTACAAACTGGACAATCTCCTTCGGAGTATCAGGGTTTCGGACGAGAACACGTTTGTTACGCGGTTACTTCATTTTTTTAAACTTATTTGAACTCCAGACTTTTTTATGTTCCGTACGCAACATTCAAAGTGACATCATCCACTTTCAACCCTTTCTGACATCATTTGCTCTTTTTCAGTCATTTACTGATTTGTTTAGAGAGCTAAATGACCGTGAAATTGAAAATCACTACAAAATGAACTCTGAAAATGTTGAAACTTGGCATGGTATCATCATTTCACCCACATAGCATGTGCAAAAGAGTAGAGAGTGTTACGGAAAAAACTGGACGCCCTTCGTGTACAAACTGGACAATCTCTTTC
>NW_021269631.1:0-1064 GCF_002162155.2 Triticum dicoccoides
GAGAGAGAGAGAGAGAGAGAGAGAGCAGAGAGAGAGAGAGAGAGAGAATTTTTTAACTAGTTAATTAACAAAAAAAAGGTAAAATTTGATAATTAACAAAAACGGTAAATAACTTAGTTTAACAAAAACGGTAAATAACTTAAAACTTGATAATTAACAAAAAACCCGTAAAATTTGATAATTAACAAAAAAAACGTATATACGGAGAGGGGCGGCGAGGGGGAAGGCGATGCGCGCGGTGTTTTTTTAGGGATCGAGAGGGGACGGCGAGGGTTATAAATGTGTTGTCCTCGCCTCCCCTCTCCGTGACGCCGTCGTCTGCCGCCCCGTCTCGCGCTCTACCGCGACACCCTCTCCCACCCCTTCCTCGCCCCCTCCTTTTGCCACCGCCCTTTCGCCACCGCCACCGCCACCGCCCCCCTTCTTCACTTAATTAATTTGTTTTTACTACATGTTTTCAGGACTGACATAATGGCGGACGATAGAGCTGACCCGATTATGGACAACTATGATCCGGACGGTGAAGCACATATGTTCGGCATCATAAACGGCGATATTCTATATGTGCCGACCGGAGAACAAGAAGATGATATCTCTTCTTATCTGAACCTTGACGGTGAAGATGAAGGGCGCCGTCAGCAAGATGATGCCGAACAAACGTCGATAAACGACGATCTTCAAATGGAAGTAGCAACCACCTCCGGCGCCGAGGTATATATATACATTGAGCCTCTGGTGATACAAACTAACTGATTTGAATAAATATGTGTGTACTAACGCGCGCGACTCTTTCTTATTTTAGCCCTCGGCCGGATCGTCGAAACAATCGAGTACGTCGTCAAAGCGTGGCGCAACCAAGACGATGAAACAAGGAGAAACATGCACCATCGAGGTTGTCGACAGTGCAACCGGCAGGCCGCTGGAGCCCCGCAAGAACGCCACCAAGTTTGTCAGCCAATGCGGAGCCATTGTTAGAGACAACGTCTCGATCACCGTCCAGGAGTGGAATGAGCCAAAGAAGGCACGAATTGATGGTTTCACTTTTGTCGATAAGAGAACAAAAA
>NW_021269632.1:0-887 GCF_002162155.2 Triticum dicoccoides
AGGTAAAGGTAACAACAATAGTAGCAAGGACAGGCTATGCAGCAGTATAGGATTAACTGAAAGCAGTAACATGCTACACTACTCTAATGCAAGCAGTATAGAATAGAATAGGCGATATCTGGTGATCAAGGGGGGGGGGGCTTGCCTGGTTGCTCTGGCAAGAAGGAGGGGTCGTCAACTCCGTAGTCGAACTGGGGGTAGCCAGCAGTCTCGGGGTCTATCGGAAAGAAGTAACGGGGAGGGAACACAATAAATAACAGAACAATCAAAGCATCACAAAGCGTAACAAGACAATACGCGGGGTTTGATGTGCCCTAACGCGGTAGTAAGTGATACCGACGAAGGGGGGAAACATCCGGGAAAGTATTCACGGAGTTTCGCGTTTTCGGACAGATGAACCGGAGGGGGAAAGTTGCGTGTTTTCTATGCTAGGGATGTGTGGCGGACGAACGGGCTGCGTATTCGGATTCGTCTCTTCGTTCTGAACAACTTTCATGTAGAAGGTATTTTCATCTGAGCTACGGTTTATTTTATATTAATTTTTAAAAGATATTATTAATTTCTTGAATTTAATTAATTATTTAATTAAATTCGAAATTGGATTTATGACATCGGCATGATGTCATGCTGATGTCAGCAGTCAACAGGGGTTGACTGGTCAACCTGATCAGTGGGTCCCGCTTGTCATTGACTGAGATTAACTAAAACAGATTAATTAGTTTAATTAGTAATTAGGTTAATCTAATCAGGATTAGTTTAGTTAAACAGGATTATTAACTTAATTAATTTGCTAATTAATTAACTGATAATTTGTTTATTTACTTTAAATTCTCTTCTCTTTTTTTTAAGGGACGGCCCACCTGTCAGGGGCACAATGTGCCCCTGCA
>NW_021269633.1:0-1809 GCF_002162155.2 Triticum dicoccoides
CCCCCCCTCCCCCCAGTGCCCCCGTCCCGCCTAACCCTGTAACGTTTGACCACGGGATCTAGCCCTTTGACTTTGCATGGACGGGTTTTGACCAGTGGACCTCCCCACCCGGTTGTGTTAGGTCAGCCCATAGGAACACTTTGGAGCAACATTTGGGCCAGACCCACAGCAAGATCCCCTCCGTGTAGACCCCACGCGTCCGTTTCCCCCCTCCAGGTGCCGACGGCGGTGCCGTCCGTGAGGGGGGGCACACCCCGGACACGCGTGCCGGGCGTTTGCAACCACCACAACACTTCCAGACTTGTGAGAGGCCGCCTACGCAAGATTTGGTGGCATGCTAGCCCCCAGAGGCCGCCGGCCACAGCCGTAGACGCGCGAAGGGCAATCCGCGTAGAGGGAATTTTTCGAATACTTCTCCATCACCAAAAATTATGAAAAAATACCGTCGTTCCTATAGCACATGTGCCCACGTCGTGCAAAAAAACTCATGATTTTATCGTGCTCCGAGTATTTAGTAATATTGCGCTGCATCGTTACCGCAGAACATCTACTACCATGTCATCGCCATCCGTGAGGGGGGGCCACGCCCCGGAGACGCGTCCCGCCTCTTCGGACATGCCACCACACCACCCCGCATGTATGAGGGCCTGGTGCAACGCTCCGGTGGCATTGCTACCCCCAGTGCCCCCGTCCCGCCTAATCCTGTAGCGTTTGACCACGGGATCTAGCCCTTTGACTTTGCACGGACGGGCTTTGACGAGTGGACCTCCCCACCCGGTTGTGTTAGGTCTGCCCATAGGAACACTTTGGAGCAACATCCGGGCCAGACCCACAACAAGATCCCCTCCGTGTAGACCCCACGCGTCCGTTTCCCACCTCCAGGTGCCGGCGGCGGCGCCGTCCGTGAGGGGGGGCACACGCCGGACACGCGTGCCGGGCGTTTGCAACTGCCACAACACTTCCAGACTTGTGAGAGGCCGCCTACGCAAGATTTGGCGGCATGCTATCCCCCGGAGGCCGCCGGCCACAGCCGTAGACGCCCGAAAGGCAATCCGCGTAGAGGGAATTTTTAGTATACTTCTCCATCACCAAAAATTATGAAAAAATACCATCGTTCCTATAGCACATGTGCCCACGTCGTGCAAAAAAACTCATGATTTTATCGCGCTCCGAGTATTTAGTAATATTGACGCCGCATCGTTACCGCAGAACGTCTACTACCATGTCATCGCCGTCCGTGAGGGGGGGCCACGCCCCGGAGACGCGTCCCGCCTCTTCGGACATGCCACCACACCACCCCGCATGTATGAGGGCCCGGTTCGACGCTCCGGTGGCATTGCTACCCCCCAGTGCCCCCGTCCCACCTAACCCTGTAGCGTTTGACCACGGGATCTAGCCCTTTGACTTTGCACGGACGGGCTTTGACCATTGGACCTCCCCACCTGGTTGTGTTAGGTCAGCCCATAGGAACACTTTGGAGCAACATCCGGGCCAGACCCACAGCAAGATCCCCTCCGTGTAGACCCCACGCGTCCGTTTCCCCCCTCCAGGTGTTGGCGGCGGCGCCGTCCGTGAGGGGAGGCACACCCCAGACACGCGTGCCGGGCGTTTGCAATCGCCACAACACTTCCAGACTTGTGAGAGGCCGCCTACGCAAGATTTGGTGGCATGCTAGCCCCCGGAGTCCGCCGGCCACAGCCGTAGACGCGCGAAGGGCAATCCGCGTAGAGGGAATTTTTCGGATACTTCTCCATCACCAAAAATTATGAAAAAATACCGTCGTTCCTATAGCACATGTGCCCACGTCGT
>NW_021269634.1:0-1690 GCF_002162155.2 Triticum dicoccoides
AAAATAACAAATGAAGTCAGAAAGGGTTGAAAATTGATGATGTGGCTTAGAATGGTGCATTCTGGACAAAGAAAAAGTCTGGAGTTCAAATAAGTTCAAAAAAATGAAATTCCTTTGTAACAGACGAGTTTCCGTATGAAACCCTGATACTTCGAAAGAGATTATCCGTTTTGTACACAAAGTGCATCCAGGTTTTGCCGTAACCCTCTCTACTTTCTTGCACATGCTATGTGGATGAAATGATGTTACCATACCGACTGTTAACCTTTTCAGAGTTCATTTGGAATGCTTTTCAATTTCAGGGTCTTATAGCTCAAAACAATCAGTAAATGCATGAAAATAACAACTGAAGTCAGAAAGGGTTGAAAGTTGATGATGTGGCTTCGAATGGTGCATTTTGAGCACAGAAAAAGTCTGGAGTTCAAATAAGTTCAAAAAAATGAAATCCCTTTGTAACAGACGAGTTTCCGTATGAAACCCTGATACTTCGAAAGAGATTGTCCGTTTTGTACACGAAGTGCATCTAGTTTTTGTCGTAACCCTCTCTACCTTCTTGCACATGCTATGTGGATGAAATGATGATACCATGCCAACTTTCAACCTTTTCAGTGCTCATCTAGAATGCTTTTCACTTTCAGGGTCTTATAGCTCAAAACAATCAGTAAATGCATGAAAAATAACAGATGAAGTCGGAAAGGGTTGAAAATTGATGTTGTCGCTTCAAATGGTGCATTTTGAACACAGAAAAAGTCTGGAGTTCAAATAAGTTCAAAAAAATGAAATCCCTTTGTAACATACGAGTTTCCGTATGAAACCCTGATACTTCGAAAGAGATTGTCCGTTTTGTACACAAAGTGCATCCAGTTTTTTCCGTAACCCTCTCTACTTTCTTGCACATGCTATGTGGATGAAATGATGATACCATGCCAACTTTCAACCTTTTCAGAGTTCATCTGGAATGCTTTTCAATATCACAGTCTTATAGCTCAAAACAATCAGTAAATGCATGAAAATAACAAATGATGTCAGAAAGGGTTGAAAATTGATGATGTGGCTTCGAATGGTGCATTTTGAACACAGAAAAAGTCTGGAGTTCAAATAAGTTCAAAAAAATGAAATCCATTTGTCACAGACGAGTTTCCGTATGAAACCCTGATACTTCGAAAGAGATTGTCTGTTTTGTACACGAAGTGCATCCAGTTTTTGCCGTTACCCTCTCTACTTTCTCGCCCATGCTATGTGGATCAAATGATGATACCATGCCAACTTTCAACCTTTTCAGAGCTCATCTGGAATGCTTTTCACTTTCAGTGTCTTATAGCTCAAAACAATCACTAAATGCATGAAAAAAACAAATGAAGTCAGAAAGGGTTGAAAATTGATGATGTGGCTTCGAATGGTGCATTTTGAACACAAAAAAAGTCTGGAGTTCAAATAAGTTCAAAAAAACGAAATCACTTAGTAACATACGAGTTTCCGTATGAAACCCTAATACTTCGAAAGTGATTGTCCGTTTTGTACACGAAGTGCATCCAGTTTTTGCCGTAACCCTCTCTACTTTCCTGCACATGCTATGTGGATGAAATGATGATACCATGCCAACTTTCAACCTTTTCAGAGTTCATCTGGAATGCTTTTCAATTTTAGGATCTTATAGCTCAAAACAATGAGTAAATGCATGAAAAATAAC
>NW_021269635.1:0-2110 GCF_002162155.2 Triticum dicoccoides
AGTCGCCACCTTCATCTATAAATTTTGCAATTTTCTGCCCAGAAGAAGGATGAGAAGCAGTATGAGATCGGGAGATTTCACCTGCTTTTAGCTGATCGTCTTTGGAGGGCGGGGTTGGAGTGGGGGGCTGGGGGTGGGGGAGGGTTGGGGTGTGGTTTGCGGTGGGAAGGCCCTACAGATCTGCTCTGCTTGCCATGGCAACCAGAGAAGCCCGGTGACGGAGGTAGGGGTTCGAGAGGTGGGGGATGATGGCGACAGTCGAGAGTGGGGATCGATCGGAGGCCGGGAACGACTGGGTTGTCCGGGCAGCAGGGTCGTCTGGCCCGGACGGGGTCGTGCGGGCGGGGTTGCCACACACCGGACATGCGGGCTGTGCAATTGCGCGCCCGAACGCAGTCGTGCGGGCGGGTTCCTGTCCATACCACACGAGGCGTACGGGCGGGTTCCTATCCATGCCACACGTGTGGCAGTTATCGGGACCCTAAAAATAAGCCCCTCATAAGGTCAACTCTGGCCGATCCCCTACCGGACTATAGAGGAGGTAATTTTTGGTTTCACTCCTTTATGCCCCACCCAACCAAAGTCCTAGACCGAATAGAGGAGGATAATTTTTACTCTGCCTCCAATCCGGCGCCTATATTTATTTGGCCGCTACCGCTTGAAGGAAAAAAAAATCCCCTTCCACCTCCGCTACCTCACCCAACTCGACTCCCGAGCCGAATCTATGTTGGTGGCATCCTTTCCGTCCCTGCTGGCCACCAACCACCACCGTGGATGCTTGGTAGAACCGGCCGTGGTCCTCGCCCACCCAGATTAATTTGAGCCTCTCTCGCACCGTCACCGGCGCAAAATCGGCAGATCTATGACCGCCGCCACTGGATTTGGCGCATCCGGTCGCCGGTGACCGCTCTTTTACCATGGATTGATCGGATACCGAACTGCACAGCCCCGGCAACGCGTCTGTGCCACATGCAGGTTGCTTGGATCTAACTCGTCGATGGTTCGCCGGCAAAGACACGCACGGCCGTCTGCCGGGCTCGATGCTAGCCCAATAGCTTGTCGGCTCCCTGTTGCCGGTCATAATGTGTGACGACTGCCCACGGCAGGTGTTGCGCCGAGGTTCGACCATGCCGGAACACCCCGGATGGGTGTTCTTCAAGTGCAAAAAGATGGGGTGAGTGTGAGTTTTGATTCGGTCGTTCATCAGATTCGGCACAATTTGTAGCTCATTGTTTGCTCAAATTTGTGTGTAGGATGGATGCAAGTTTTGATATTGGAAGGAAGATTACATCGATCTATTGATAGCGAGAAATTTGATAGATGTTCGTTCCGAAGAAGAAATAAGTGTCCAAGCTCGAGAAGTAAATAGAGAGAATTAACAATGAAGACATAGTGAAAATATTAATCCAACTAGTAGGAGCAGTTATGGAAGTTGGATATCCATTAAAGTGTCTAATTGTGGTTCTTGTTTCCTTTGATTTCGTTCTCGTAGCGAAGAATTGATGAATTATGTACTCCAATGCATCACAATTAATATCGTTCAATGAAATGAAATAAGCAATGGAAAATGTTTCGGTGGCCGAAAATGAGATACTAATGATTTTTTTTACTCCGTTACATTTAGTGGGCCGGGTAGGAAATTTACCCCATTGAATCTTTACTCAGCCGGTTTCTTGTTACTCATGGATTTGTGAACTAGGGTTCATGAAGGAGAGGAGACATTGGGGAAAATTCTGGGATCTTCTACCGATCCCCTTCTCACATCTCTTTATTTATATTTTTGTTCTTTTACAATGTAGTCCTCCTGTCCTTACATAATGACAACTCACATCAACACTCCCCCTCAAGATGGGGTGAATATATTATACAGACCCATCTTGCTACAGAAAATAGAGAATGATTTCTCAGGTAGACCTTTTGTAAGTATATCCGCTACTTGACTAGATGAACTTACATAAGGCATACATATTATTCCTCTATCCAATTTCTCTTTGATGAAGTGACGATCAATTTCCACATGTTTGGTTCTATCATGTTGCACTGGGTTATTTGCAATATCTATGGCAGCCTTGTTATCACAGTATAGCATTAGTGGTGATTCCTTGAACAA
>NW_021269636.1:0-2631 GCF_002162155.2 Triticum dicoccoides
CAATCAACACACATACGTGATGTACCATCCTTTTTCGGCACTAGAATAATAGGAACAGCACAAGGACTAAGGGATTCGCGTATATAACCTTTGTCGAGAAGCTCTTGTACTTGGCGCATAATCTCCTTCGTCTCCTCTGGATTGGTACGGTATGGTGCACGGTTTGGCAGTGAAGCACCGGGAATTAAGTCAATCTGATGCTCAATCCCTCGAATAGGCGGTAATCCCGGTGGCACGTCTTGTGGAAAGACGTCAGCGAACTCCTGCAAAATGTTAGTGACAGCAGGAGGCAAAGAGGAAGGCACGTCCTTGAATGAAAATAATGCCTCTTTGCACACAAAAGCATAGCAAACAGATTTGCTGAAATCTAGCTCATCAATATCAGATTTGGTGGCAAATAAACATGCACTTTTCAATTAAATTTCAGAAGCAACACTAGATGGTTTATTTTTAGGCTTCATTTGTTGCTCAAATTCTTTTGCCACAATCTGATTTTCACTCTTATTCATCTCCTGTTTTTCTTTATTAGCTCTATTAATATCATCTTTCAAAATGGAATCAGGAGTCATAGGTGATGAGGACATGACTACCTTGGATATGACCAAAAATATTGCATGTATGCATATTTGTCAGGTGATTTCTAGTGCAAACTATTCAATAATCTATTTATGTTATCCAGAACAAAAATACTTCACACACTTTTGTGTTTTGTCTAATTGCAGGTGTATGGGACATTTGTACAATCCACATATGAAGATAAGGAAGAAAGAGATGTTTATTTGCTGTCCAAAAAGTTCTCTCACGTCACTTTTGGCCCAAGAGAAGATAGAGTCCAAGTCTCTCACGTTCTGGATTCAGATTCGGACTGCACAGACATACCTGACTCAAAACGCACACAAGTTTTTCATACGGACTCCGAATTGGATGATTCTTTTTTTGTTGGAAACTAGATTTCGTTCACTTTCCAACCCAATTGGAATCACCTTCAAATTCGTCCGGAGCGTTGAGTTGTGGACGAAACAATCTGATGCTGCAGTAGAATCCGACTCAAACTACAAGTCCAAAGGTGTTACATCACCTCCACTTGGGCCCATTGGCCTTGTACGACCTAGATTTAGTTTTAGGCTGCCTTGGGACGTCCTCCCACCTCCTTGGCCGCCACCCCTTGCTCCTATATAAGTAGATCCATCTAGTAGCTTTTCCTTGGGGATTTGTTTAGTTAAAAGTTAGCCATTGCAACTTCGTGTACTTCGTTTGTGTCCAACGACCAGACCAAGACCGCTTCCGGATCCCCACCATTATCAATACCTCATATCTATTTGCAATATTCAGATTGCTTTATCATATTCTTGCTCGTTCTTCGATTGCTTGCAGGAATAGACCTTCGTGGTCAGGCTGACCGTGCTTCCGGCGTCGTCAGTAACATCAGGAGATTGGTTTAGCGATTGCTAAGGCGCAACGTCGTGCACGTTTGTAGTCGGATTGTCAAAGTCGTCTCCACCAAATCGATAGTTATCATCTCATCGAAAGATCGGGACCCTCGCCTCTATCAAGTGGTATCAGTTTTCAGGTTGCTCGGTGAGAAATTCCAGTTTTCCTAGATTAGATTTATTTTCTTACCTATTGTCCAAGAAAAAGCCACAAAAAAGAGTTAGATCTATTCATCCTTGGTCCAAGCCAGTCTGAGCCTTTGCAATTTTCTTTTCATTGCTTGCATAGTTGAATTATCGGTTGCATCGTCATGTCGAGTTGCTGGTCTTAGTGTCTAGTTCGTTTAGAGTTTCGAGTTCTGTTCACATTAGTCACGCCACCGCTGCATCATTATCTCTTCCACTGTCCACCACCCATCCATCAATTTCCACCACGTGCTACCCACCATTCATTGTCATAATAATAGTTGAGATCGTTCACATCTTCACTTGATCCAATCTGCATCTTATCTAGTTTGTTTGGAAAGAGGGAGAAAAAAAGAGAGAAAAAACGAGAAAAAAAAAGGAGAAAAAAAAGTCAGAGAGAAAAAAAGGAGAGAAAGAAAAAAAAAGTGTGAGGAAAAAAAAAGAGAAGAAAAAAAAAATCGGCACAAACTTTTTCAGAGGAAAGTTGGAGACAAAGTTGTTGATATATCCTGCTTGGCTGTTGTTTCACCTCATTATCTTTACTGCCGTTGTGATCTTCACTTATATCTTCGTGTCCAGAGCTACTTAGTATCCTTCATTGATGCTAGTTGTGCTACGACGTGACCTCATTAGTGTTCTAGGCTCGCGTCTCTAGTCCGGTCTAGCCTAGGACCAGCACAGTACCGTCGTTGAGCGTTTATTCAACATTGCATCTTTGAATTGATTATTGCTAATCTTTTGCTACCATATATAGCCAACCCAGCTCCACATATTTCTACACCGTGTATACGTACGCTCCCCTGGCAATCGCTTTACTCAATATTCGGAGTTACTTGACACCGCTGGTTGCCGATCACCGCCTGCTGCATGGTAAGAACTTGTAAGACATTGATATTTGCTTTACTGTGAGCGTTTTACCACCACATCCTAGTAGTTATAGGAACATTATTTTTGGGTTTTGTTTCTTGTTCTACTAATCATGACAGGATCCAGAGTCAATTCATGGGCTTTGTCG
>NW_021269637.1:0-1500 GCF_002162155.2 Triticum dicoccoides
TGCTTCCGTTGTGGAAAACCACCAGAAATCTACTGTTATAGAGTTTTCTGAATATTTCCATCCTGATATCTGCAATCACCTCTCTGGAGCCTTCATCTTTCCCATTGAAGTCGTCGTCCTCGTCATACTGATCGAAGATGGCCATCACGGACTGCGGTAGCTCTAGCTCCTCCGCTACTGCCCTTTGCAGAGACCTCATGTTTTTCCACACGGAGCAGTCCACATGGATAACCTTATCAAACTTGCTCGATCTTGTTGATGATTTCAGGCGTTGGGCTACCAGATTGAGAACTGTGGATGCTCCCAATCCTCTCCAGCCCTTGAAGTAGATAACGTTTCCTTTGCGTGTATCCTCCAAAACATCAACTATCTCTCCTGCTGCGGCATCGATGTTTTTTGCCTGGATCTTAATCTTCTGCAGTGTTCAACAAGAATAACACCAAATGAGGCTCGCCATTTTTAGCTTTATTTCTTCAAGTCTTTCATTTCAAACTACAATGCGCATCATAACTAAAAAACCCATAAATCAATTAAGACATAACTTATGAACACAAATAAAAGCAAGGATCAAGTGGTGCATATAAAATCATGCAAGTGAGTGATAACTGCATAATCACTGATCAAGTTGTAAAAAATTAAGTGCCAAAGACCACACCGAATATGCTATAGATTTTTCAAACTTCAAATGCTAGCAGAAGCAAGTGTAAATAAATAGGAGAAAAAGTTCTCGCCATGATGGCCTTTAATTGTTGGGCATACCACTACTGAAGATCCGATTGGAGCTCACAGCTCACTAACTAAAGAAATTAAGAAAGTAGGACACAACTCTGCAGCATTAATCACTGAAGATAAAGGTGAGTGTCACATTACCTCTGGAGGCATGATGAATCAAACCAATCTACTATTTTGGCTAGGATCTAGTTCGCACTTAGCAACAAGGCCAGCAGCTTCATGTCAAACGATGTGCGGCAGCAAATTCCTTCCTTTCCTACACATTTGAACAAGTTAACATCATTTCTCGTTAAAGAATTGGTGACTCGTACAGATTTGGCGAAGGAATTAAGTAATCTGTAGATATGTGTACAAAATGATTCGGGTCGGTACCTTGATTAATTCCGGCGCTGGCAGAAGCCTAGATAAATCGATGAGGTGGACAAGGAAACTGGAAGTTGCATGGAGACATGTGCCTTGCGTAGAAGGAATATGGATGTAGCTTCGCTAGCTAGCAAGTATAGGAAACGGGACGAGACTTGCCTGCTCCCCGACGTGTGCTTATCCGTGCTCCCGCATACGTGGCTTGTTTTGATTGGAACAAAATAAGGCCCGGCCCCACCCCTTAAAATCAGGGGGGATGATTAGATAGAAAAAGAAAAGGAAAAAAGACAGCCGTAAGATGAAGTGGGAGCACGGATGGGAGCATGGGAAGGGAGCAGGCAAGCCGAATCCAAGGAAACGGGGCATGCATACACATATGTGGTGGCATTCCTTGCATCTGCTTTG
>NW_021269638.1:0-1148 GCF_002162155.2 Triticum dicoccoides
GTTTGAGGCCATGAAATCTGAGATATGATCCATGTATGAGAACAAAGTATGGACTTTGATGGATTTGCCCGATGATCGGCAAGCTATAGAAAATAAATGGATCTTCAAGAGGAAGACGGACGCTGATAGTAGTGTTACTATCTACAAAGCTAGAATTGTCGCAAAAGGTTTTCGTTAAGTTTAAGGTGTTGACTACGATGAGATTTTCTCACTCGTATCCATGCTTAAGTCTGTCCGAATCATGTTAGCAATTGCCGCATTTTATGAAATCTGGCAAATGGATAAACAAAACTGCATTCCTTCATGGATTTACTAAAGAAGAGTTGTATACGATGCAACTAGAAGGTTTTGTCGATCCTAAAGGTGTTAACTAAATATGCAAGCTCCAGCGATCCATCTATGGACTGGTGCAAGAATCTCGGAGTTGGAATATACGCTTTGATAAGTTGATCAAAGCATATAGTTTTATACAGACTTGCGGTGAAGCCTGTATTTACAAGAAAGTGAGTGGGAGCACTACAGCATTTCTGATAAGTATATGTGTATGACATATTGTTGATCGGAAATAATGTAGAATTATTTTGCAAAGCATAAAGGAGTGTTTGAAAGGAGTTTTTCAAAGAAAGACCTCGGTAAAGATGCTTACATATTGAGCATCAAGATCTATAGAGATAGATCAAGACGCTTGATAAGTTTTTCAATGAGTACATACCTTGACAAGATTTTGAAGTAGTTCAAAATGGAACAATCAAAGAAGGAGTTCTTGCCTGTATTGCAATGTGTGAAGTTGAGTAAGACTCAAAACCCGACCACGGCAGAAGATAGAAAGAGAATGAAAGTCATTCCCTATGCCTCAGTCATAGGTTCTATAAAGTATGCCATGATGTGTTAAGAGAGGGAGTACAATAGTGATCTAGGAGTAGATCAATGGACAGCGGTCAAAATTATCCTTACTGGAATAAGGATATGTTTCTCGATTACGGAGGTGACAAAAGGTTCGTTGTAAAGGGTTACGTCGATGCAAGTTTTGACACTGATCCAGATGACTCTAAGTCTCAATCTGGATACATATTGAAAGTGGGAGCAATTAGCTAGAGTAGCTCCATGCAGAGCATTGTTGACATAGAAATTTGCAAAATACATGCGGA
>NW_021269639.1:0-1104 GCF_002162155.2 Triticum dicoccoides
AACACCTTTGAACTGGTCAGAAACCGGTGAAAGACAATTCTTTGGACCGGATATGATCCAGGAGGCAGAAGAGCAAGTTCGCATCATTCGTGAGAATTTGAAAACAGCCCAGTCTCGTCAGAAAAGTCAGTACGATCGTCATCATAAGGATATGACTTATGAAATTGGCGACCAAGCTTACCTTCGGGTTACTCCTTTGAAGGGTACCCATCGTTTCGGTATCAAGGGCAAGTTGGCTCCTCGTTACATTGGTCCTTTTCGTATTCTCGCTAAACGAGGAGAGGTTGCCTACCAATTGGAACTACCTCCACATCTTTCTCGAGTTCATGATGTCTTCCACGTCTCTCAACTCAGGCGTTGCTTCTCGGATCCCATCCGCGGAGTGGACCACGAAACGCTTGATCTCCAAGATAACCTCACATACCGAGAGTACCCGGTTCGCATTCTTGATCAAGCAGAGCGTGTCACTCGGCGTCAGAACGTCAAGTTTCTCAAAGTTCAGTGGTCTCATCATTCCGAGAGAGAAGCTACTTGGGAACGAGAAGATCGTCTTCGACTGGAGTACCCCGCTTTCTTTCCGTCGACCCCTGAATCTCGAGACGAGATTCTGTTAAGTGGGGGCGAGTTGTCACATCCCTAGTCTGGTATGACTTAGACTAGCTAGCCATTTGTGCATCATATTTAATTTCATTTAAATTTGAAATGAGGATTGGTGGAACCCTCAGAATCATTTTTAAAATGACCCAAATAAAAATTTCTCCAAAAGGGTCCAAGAAAATGCTCATGTTGCCCTCTGAAAATATTGGACAGAGATAAAAATCAAAACAATATTTTTAGGAGCTCATGGATATTTATTTTGGCCATTTGGATTAATTCGATAAATATTTGCATTGGAAATATATTTCTATATATATGAAATATGGTCCAAAAATTATGCCAATTATAAAAGAGCTCTGGAATAATATATCTAGCTCCTGCAAAAATTGGCATAAGGAAATTAAATGATTTAATATATTTATTAAATCAAAACAAATGTCAGAAAAATTAGAAAACAAAAATAAAAGAAGGAGGGGCTTACCTGGGCCTCCCCTCCCCTGCGCAGCC
>NW_021269640.1:0-969 GCF_002162155.2 Triticum dicoccoides
TTTTAATGATTCATGATCAGAATGTATAACAAATTCTTTGGGCCATAAATAATGTTGCCATGTTTCTAAAGTCCGAACAAGAGCATATAATTCTTTATCATAAGTAGAATAATTCAGACTAGGCCCACTCAATTTTTCAGAAAAGTATGCAACAGGTTTGCCATCTTGTAATAACACACCTCCTAATCCAATTCCACTAGCATCACATTCAAGCTCAAAAGTCTTATTAAAATCAGGAAGTTGGAGTAAAGGAGCATGTGTCAACTTATCTTTCAATACCGTGAAGGCTTCTTCCTGTGCGGTACCCCAAAGAAAAGGCACATCTTTCTTTGTAAGCTCATTGAGAGGTGCAGCAATGGTGCTGAAATCTCTCACAAAACGCCTATAGAATCCATCGAGGCCAAGAAAACTCCTCACTTGTGTGACCGTTTTGGGCTGCGGACAACTCTCAATAGCTTCAATCTTGGCTTTATCAACTTCAATTCCCTATGGAGTAACAACATAGCCAAGAAAAGATACCCGGTCGGTGCAAAAGGTGCACTTCCCAAGGTTACCAAACAAACGTGCATCACGTAGAGCAATAAAAACAGCACGTAAATGTTCCAAATGTTCCTCCAAAGATCTGCTATAAATCAATATGTCATCAAAGTAAACTACCACAAATCGTCCAATGAAAGCACGTAAAACTTCGTTCATTAATCTCATGAAAGTACTAGGTGCATTAGTTAACCCAAAAGGCATGACTAACCACTCATATAATCCAAACTTAGTTTTAAATGCTGTTTTCCATTCATCTCCCAATTTCATACGAATTTGATGGTAGCCACTACGCAAATCAACTTTGGAGAATATTGTAGAGCCACTCAATTCATCAAGCATATCATCTAGCCTAGGAATAGGATGACGATAACGAATAGTAATATTATTAATGCCTCTACAATCAACACACATACGTGATGTACCATCCTT
>NW_021269641.1:0-1239 GCF_002162155.2 Triticum dicoccoides
CAGAAAGAAAGATGCGAAGGTGACATAGCTGGCAGGGGCAACACTAGCAGACTCCATTTCATATGTGATGTCGCGGAGCCAGTCATCAGCATCAAGGGGTTGAGTTGAGCTGCGGTAGATAGATGGGTTGAGGCGCATGAAGTCCTGCAGAGTTACTCGGGTTGGATGTTGATTCATGTTCGGACGAGGAAACTGAGCCATCATTCCTTCCATGAACTGGCGAGTTAACTCAAACTGTTGCCTCATTCCAGTAAAGAATTCAGGCGGTGGTGGGTCGTTGGCACCACAGCCACGACCAGCGGGTCTAACCATCCTGCTAACATGTAACAGGGGTAGTTCAGCATTGAGCATTTGCAAAGACAAGGATCATTCATGATGAAAACATGCATAATAAAGGAGGTACGATGGATTCCACTCCGTAGTCAACACGACAGGGTGTGCACTACTCAAAAAGCTATTCTAAGGAATAACTATAGCTTCATCCAACTTCGGGGTGAATGTGGTCACGGGATCCTAATGTTAATAAATTCATTTAACCCGAGTAGAAGAGAGTTCAGAGTCCCAGATTATAGACGAGGAGTAAAAGATGCTAATACCACCCATATGGCGACGTGGGCCCGTAAGCCACACAGCCAATGTTAGTAAAAGTTTTCAGTGACTAGACTCAACTTCGGCCAAGGAGTTGGAAAGGGGGCTACCTACAGGCAGTCGGCTCTGATACCAACTTGTGACGCCCTCGATTCAATCGTACACTAATCATACACGCAAATGTGTACGATCAAGATCAAGGACTCACGGGAAGATATCACAACACAACTCTAGACACAAATTAAAATAATACAAGCTTTATATTACAAGCCAGGGGCCTCGAGGGCTCGAATACATCAGCTTGGATACAAACGAGTCAGCGGAAGCAACAATATCTGAGTACAGACATAAGTTAAACAAGTTTGCCTTAAGAAGGCTAGCACAAAAGCATCTACGATCGAAAAGGCAAGGCCTCCTGCCTGGGAGCCTCCTAACTACTCTTGGTCGTCGGCGTCCGTCACGTGGTAGTAGGCACCCTCGGGGTAGCAGCCGTCGTCAAAGGTGGCATCTGGCTCCTGGACTCCACCATCTGGTTGCAACAACCAGAAAGAAGAAAGAAGGGGAAAAAGGGGGAGCAAAGCAACCGTGAGTACTCATCCAAAGTACTCGCAAGCAAGGATCTACACTACATATGCAACATTATCAAAGAAA
>NW_021269642.1:0-1552 GCF_002162155.2 Triticum dicoccoides
CGTGTCGGACATCAACACTCACTGTTTTGGCCGATTCTGGCCGATTTCGTCGACTATTACTCAGTGTTTTGGGGTCCCAGAGCGATTTCCATGATTGATAATCCCCGGGGATCGTTTACGTGTCCATCGTCAACACTCATAGTTTTGGCCAATTCTGACCCGTTTCGTGGACTCTTACTCACCGTTTCGGGGTCCCAAAGCGATTTCCATAGTTGGTAAACCCCAAGATAAGATTACGTGCCGGTCATCAACACTCACAGTTTTGGCCGATTCTGGCCCGTTTCATGGACTATTACTCACTAATTTGTGGTCCCTGATATATTTCCATGATTGACAAACCGTTGGGTGATTTTATGTATCGTTCATCAATAATCCTTGATTTGTTCGATTTCGGGCTCTTTCATGGACAATTACTCACCGTTTTGGGGTCCCCAAGCAATTTCCATGGTTGTCAAACCCCAAGGGTGTGCTTACGTGTCGGTCATCAAGACTCGCAGTTTGGGCCAAGTCTGGCCCATTTCTCGGACTATTACTTAATTTTGGGGTCCTGAAGTGATTTGCACAATTGACGAACCCTAGGGTGCGTTTACGTGTCGGTCATCAACACTAATGGTTTTCATCGATTCTGACCTATTTCGTGGACTATTATTCACCGTTTTGGGGTACCAAAGCAATTTCCATGGTTGTCGAACCCCAAGGTGTGCTTACGTGTTGGTCATCAAGACTCGCAGTTTGGGCCAATTCTGGCCCGTTTCTTGGACTACTACTCAGTTCTGGGGTCCCGAAATGATTTCCACGATTGACCAACCCCGGGGTGCGTTTACGTGTCGGTCATCAACAATCACAATTTTGGTCGATTCTGGTCCGTTTCGTGCTCTATTACTCAGCGTTTTGGGGCCTAGAGCGATTTTCATGATGATCCCCGGGGTACGTTTACGTGTCCACCGTCAACACTCACAGTTTTGGCCAATTCTGACCTGTTTTGTGGACCATGACTCACCGTTTTGGGGTCCCGAAGCGATTTCCATAGTTGTTGAACCCCAAGGTGCGATTCTGACCCGTTTCTTGGACTATTACTCCGTGTTTTGGGGTTCTAGAGCAATTTCCACGATTGATGATCCCGGGGGTTCGTTTACGTGTCCGCCGTCAACCCTCACAGTTTTGGCCAATTCTGACCCGTTTCGTGGACTATTACTCACCGTTTTGGGGTCCCGAAGCGATTTCCATAGTTGTTAAACCCCAAGATAAGATTATGTGTCGGTCATCAACACTCACAGTTTTGGCCGATTCTGGCCCGTTTCATGGACTATTACTCACAGATTTGTGGACCCTGAGAGATTTCCATGATTGACGAACCCTTGGGTGCGCTTATGTATCGTTCATCAATAATCCTTGATCTGTCCGATTCCGGGCTCTTTCAAGGATAATTACTCACCGTTTTGGGGTCCCCAAGCAATTTCCATGGTTGTCGAACCCCAAGATGTACTTACGTTTCGGTCATCAAGACTCGCAGTTTGGGCCAATTCTGGCCCGTTTCTTGGACTATTACTTA
>NW_021269643.1:0-1161 GCF_002162155.2 Triticum dicoccoides
ACATAGGCTCTACAGTATGCTATGCTGTGTACCGCACCTGAAGTGTGCTTTACCATGAGTCAGTCAAGGGGTACAAGAGTGATCCAAGAATGGATCACAGGACAGCGGTCAAAGTTATCCTTAGTAACTAGTGGACTAAGCAATTTTCTCAATTATGGAGGTGGTAAAAGAGTTCGTCGTAAAGGGTTACGTCGATGCAAGCTTAACACCTATCCGGATAGCTCTGAGTAGAGATACCGGATACGTATAATGGAGCAACAATTTAGAATAGCTCCAAGTAGAACAGTTATTTGGAATAGCTCCAAATAGAACGTGGTAGCTGCATCTAGGAGATGACATAGAGATTTTTAAAGCACACACGGATCTGAAAGGTTCAGACCCGTTGACTATAACCTCTCTCACAAGCATAACATGATCAAACCCAGAACTCTTTGGGTGTTAGTCACATGGGGATGTGACCTTGAGTGTTAATCACATATCGATGTGAACTAGATTATTGACTCTAGTGCAAGTGGGAGACTGTTGGAAATATGCCCTAGAGGCAATAATAAATTGATTATTATTATATTTCCTTGTTCATGATAATCGTTTATTATCCATGCTAGAATTGTATTGATAGGAAACTCATATACATGTGTGGATACATAGACAACACCATGTCCCTAGTAAGCCTCTAGTTGACTAGCTCGTTAATCAATAGATGGTTACGGTTTCCTGACCATGGACATTGGATGTCATTGATAACGGGATCATATCATTAGGAGAATGATGTGATGGACAAGACCCAATCCTAAGCCTAGCACAAGATCATGTAGTTCGTATGCTAAAGCTTTTCTAATGTCAAGTATCATTTCCTTAGACCATGAGATTGTGCAACTCCCGGATACCGTAGGAGTGCTTTGGGTGTGCCAAACGTCACAACGTAACTGGGTGGCTATAAAGGTACACTACGGGTATCTCTGAAAGTGTCTGTTGGGTTGGCACGAATCGAGACTGGGATTTGTCACTCCGTGTAAACGGAGAGGTATCTCTGGGCCCACTCGGTAGGACATCATCATAATGTGCACAATGTGACCAAGGGGTTGATCACGGGATGATGTGTTACGGAACGAGTAAAGAGACTTGCCGGTAACGAGATTGAACAAGGTATCGGTATACCGA
>NW_021269644.1:0-734 GCF_002162155.2 Triticum dicoccoides
ACAAAACTGTGAGAGTTGAAGACCAACACATAAACGCATCCCGGGGTTCATCAATCGTGGAAATCGCTCTGGGTCCCCAAAACGGCGAGTAATAGTCCACGAAACGGACAAGAATCGGCCAAATATGTGAGTGTTGATGATCGACACGTAAACGCACCCCGAGGTTCGTCAATCGTGGAAATGACTCCAGGACCCCAAAAAGAGTAATAGTCCAAGAAACGGGCCAGAATCAGCCCGAACTATGATTGTTGATGACCGACACATAAGCGCACCTTGGAGTTCGACAACCATGGAAATCGCTTTTGGGCCCAAAAACGGTGAGTAAGAGTCCATGAAACGGGCCAGAATCAGCCAAAACTGCAAGTGTTGATGACCAACACGTAAGCACACCTTGGGGTTCAACAACTATGAAAATCGCTTCGGGACCCCAAAATGTGTGAATAATAGTCCACAAAATGGGTCAGAATTGGACAAAACTGTGAGTGTTGACGATGGCACATAAACGCACCCCGGGGTTCATCAATCGTGGAAAGCGCTTTGGGTCCCCAAAACGCTGAGTAATAGTGCTCGAAACCGCGAGTAATAGCCCATGAAACGAAAATCGCTTTGGGACCCCAAAACGGTGAGTAATAGTCCATGAAACGGGCAGGAAACGGCCGAAACCGCGAGTGTTGATGATCGACACGTAAGCGCACCTTGGAGTTCGATAACCATGGAAATCACTCCGGGACCCC
>NW_021269645.1:0-1756 GCF_002162155.2 Triticum dicoccoides
GCCCCGCGCATGTCATCTCTCCATATATGTGAGCACAATGCAACATGTCACTCGTGGGTAAAATTTAGTGATAAATGACATCTAAAATAAAGTGATGCTGTAATGAGTACCAACCCACTTTGCAAGATTTTAAGAAAAAAGTATCATATTATATTCCAAACCAATGTGGTTAATGTTTAACCATGATGATTATCCGTTGGGATCATCTAATATGCTTTAACATAGTACCACATGTACGGTATTTTCACCGGACAAAGTTGGCACTGGTTTACAAAATATAGCCTTCAAAGAAGATGGTTAAAGTGGAAAAATAATGTATTGCCAACACGGGCTGCACTCACTAATCACACATACTTCAACAAAGATACAGACCTAGCCCGTTTAACACCGTCCTGACAGAACCCCTCAGCTCGTTTTCCTCCTTCCACCACATATGCTATATTCACCTTGTTGACGCTTCTCATCCATGTTTCCTTTCCATAACCCCATTCTATGGCCGCCTTCTTTCTCTGACTTAACGTGTTACCTGTCATGTTCAACACAAAACTAATCTAAGGTGAATTGCATAGAACTGAAAGAGAAGGTGAAAGAATAACAGGGTTGTCTTCCGAGCCTTTGGTTTCTAAGTAGTGGATTGATTATTGAGAAATTTAATTCTATGGAGCAAAAAGATGATGAAACAGAAGTAGAGATCGATTATCGACAAATTTAGTTTTGTTATGTCTCAAGTGATAAACATGTTGAAAAAATTGGAGGGGTTTGAAACCTTTCCAATACAATGAAGCATTTACAACTACCAAGACGATTGTAGTGTAAAAACAATAGACCTCTAGTTCTAACTGAACTATTTTCATATATCCAACAGAAAACCTCTGTGATATGCGCTTTAAAATGCTGGGCTTCAGATTATTTCTAAAGATATCTACACCACCTGAATGTTGTCATTTCACTATATTTGTAAGTCAAATGGAATTTTGTTAAAAACCCATTAATGGCCTGACTTTGATAAAGCCACATGACACTATAGGGTTAAAGGATAGTTTTCATCAAGAATATGTGCATTGGGATCCATGCACATGTTAGTAAATCAAGAAACTACATGTGTTCCTATCTAGAAGCACCCATTCGTATTGCAAGCAAGACACTGAACAACAATAGCAAGGATCTATGCAGTAGAGTAGGACCGATTAATGGCTTAGGATATACCTTGTGTGCCGGTGAACCTTAGATCTGAAAGCTCATGCAGCTGTCGAACAGAATGATTATTAAGAGAAGGATTCCAAAGTAACAATACCTGACAGAATGATTTTAAAGCAACCAGGTACATAACAAACACAATGAATGTCTACATAGTACCCCATCTCTCTGAATACCGAATACATGCAGGCTCATTTTGAAGTACATTTTAGGAGCAATGGAAAACCAGGAAAATAGAAACAACTCACAATGAAATTAAAAACTAAATATTGCACGCCGTCGAGACCAATCCGCGGTGCAACATCTACTGCAGAGAAGGACATCAGGGTCAATCATGCAACAATGTAAGGGCACCGTCGGACAGTTCACAACTTCAGGAGGTGCTTACTATTGGAAATATGCCCTAGATGCAATAATAACTTAGTTATTATTATTATATTTCCTTGTTCATGATAATCGTTTATTATCCATGCTATAATTATATTGATAGGAAACTCAGATACATGTGTGGGTACATAGACAACACCATGTCCCTAGTAAGCCTCTAGTTGACTAGCTC
>NW_021269646.1:0-1118 GCF_002162155.2 Triticum dicoccoides
CTTCTGGATTGATTACCTTCTGAGAGATTGCATTGAGGAATGCACATAGCTTCACAATGGCTACTCGAACATTTTCCGGCAGGAGCCCCCTCAAAGCAATCGGAAGCAATTGCGTCATAATCACGTGGCAGTCGTGAGACTTCAGGTTTTGGAACTTTTTCTCCGCCATGTTTATTATTCCCTTTATATTGGACGAGAATCTAGACGGGACCTTCATACTGCTCAGGCATTCAAAAAAGATGACCTTCTCTTCTTTGGTCAGAGCGTAGCTGGCACGACCTTGAAACCATTCCGGATGCCGGTCATCAGGGTCTTTCAAACGTTGCTGGTCCTGTCGTGCTTCCTTTGTATCATTTGTCTTCCCATACACGCCCAAGAAGCTTAGGAGGTTCACGCAAATATTCTTCGTAACGTGCATCACGTCGATTGCAGAGCGGACTTCTAGGACTTTCCAATATTCTAGCTCCCAGAATATAGATTTCTTCTTCCACATGGCTGCGTGCCCATCAGCTCCCTTCGGAACTGATTGTCCGCCAGGACCCTTTCCAAAGATGACTTTCAAATCCTTGACCATATCAAATACCTCAGCACCAGTGCGTTCCGCAGGCTTCGGCCGGTGATCTGCCTTGCCGTTGTAATGCTTGCCTTTCTTTCTCACTGGATGAATTTTCGGAAGAAATCGACGATGCCCAAGGTACACGTTCTTCTTACAATTTGGCAAATGTACACTTTCAGTCTCATGTAAGCAGTGCGTGCATGCATTGTATCCCTTATTTGACAGTCCCGAAAGGTTACTAAGAGCAGGCCAATCGTTGATGGTTACGAAAAGCAACGCTCATAGGTTAAATTCCTCTTTTTTGTGCTCATCCCACACACGGACACCAGGTCTGCCCCACAGCTGTAAAAGTTCATCAACTAATGGCCTTAGGTACACATCGATGTCGTTGCCGGGTTGCTTCGGACCTTGGATGAGCACTGGCATCATAATGAACTTCCGCTTCATGCACAACCAAGGAGGAAGGTTGTAGATGCATAGAGTCACGGGCCAGGTGCTATGGCTGGAGCTCTGCTCGCCAAAAGGATTCATGCCATCTGTACTTAGACCAAATCTTATGTTC
>NW_021269647.1:0-1385 GCF_002162155.2 Triticum dicoccoides
ATCATCATCGCACACTCCCTATACTTTCGGGATTAGTGTTGAACCTAAATAAATGTTATTTGGTGTTTGCGTTGAGCATGAATGTGATTTGATCACATTTATTGCAATACGGTTATTCATGTAAGTTAGAGAATAATTGTTGTTCTGTTTACATGAATAAAACCTTCTATGGTCATACACCCAATGAAAATGGTTTGTTGGATCTCGATCGTATGATACACATATTCATAATATTGAAGCCAAAAGATGTAAAGTTAATAATGATAGTGCAACTTATTTGTGGCACTGCCGTTTAGGTCATATTGGTGTAAAGCGCATGAAGAAACTCCATGCTGATGGGCTTTTGGAATCACTTGATTATGAATCACTTGATGCTTGCGAACCATGCCTCATTGGCAAGATGACTAAGACTCCGTTCTCCGGAACAATGGAGCGAGCAACAGATTTGTTGGAAATAATACATACTGATGCATGAGATCCAATGAGTGTTGATGCTCGTGGCAAGTATCGTTATTTTCTGACCTTTACAGATGATTTGAGCAGACATGGGTATATCTACTTAATGAAGCACAAGCCTGAAACATTTGAAAAGTTCAAAGAATTTCAGAGTGAAGTGGAGAATCATCATAACAAGAAAATAAAGTTTCTGCAATTTGATCGCGGAGACAAATATTTGAGTTACGAATTTGGTCTTCGATTAAAACAATGTGGAATAGTTTCACAAACTCATGCCACCTGGAACACCACAGCGTAACGATGTGTCCGAACGTCGTAACCGCACTTTATTGGATATGGTGCGATATATGATGTCTCTTATCGGTTTACCACTATCGTTTTGGGGTTATGCATTAGAGACATCTGCATTCACTTTAAATAGGGCACCGTCAAAATCCGTTGAGACGACGCCTTATGAACTGTGGTTTGGCGAGAAACCAAAGTTGTCGTTTCTTAAAGTTTGGGGCTGCGATGCTTATGTGAAAAAGTTTTCACCTGATAAGCTCGAACCCAAATCGGAGAAGTGCGTCTTCATAGAATACCCAAAGGTAACTATTGGGTACACCAATTAGTGAGGAAGCTAATGATATTGATCAAGAAACTTCAGATCAAGTTACTACCAAACCTCGTAGGTCATGTTACTTGACCATGGCGAACCTACGAACTATGAGGAAGCGATGATGAGCCCAGATTCCGCAAAATGGCTTGAGGCCATGAAATCTGAGATGGGATCCATGTATGAGAACATACTGTGGACTTTGGTTGACTTGCCCGATGATCGGCAAGCCATAGAAAATAAATGGATCTTCAAGAGGAAGACAGACGCTGATAGTAGTATTACTATCTACAAAGCTCGACTTGTCGCAAAAAGTTTTTCGACAAGTTCAAGG
>NW_021269648.1:0-1649 GCF_002162155.2 Triticum dicoccoides
CAACAACACCACAAAAACATTCCTACTCCAAGACAACCAGATAACACTGGTATGGTACATCTCTTACAATTCATCAAAGAACATTTCATTGTGCACTAGTCCAAAAGCTTATGCTCATGTAAACTTTTCTTTGTTTCCTTTCTTTTTAGGAAAGCTAAGGCTTTAGAGGACTGCATTGCAGGATCCAGGAGCAGCTGCAGATGGATTAATTTTTAAATGAACAAATATAATGAATTATGTATAGATTTTAGCTTCATAGGAAAACTTGGTTCTAGTTTGTAGGATATTTTCTTATTTATTTGTATCTTTCATATGAATGTCTGATTTGATTCAGTTGTGAACTCTGCACACTTTTAATACATGTAATTGTTCCTACTAATTAGTCCACTGGATTTGCTAGTGAGGATGCTTATTGTGTGAATGGAATTGGTGATGTGAACTGAGGTCTTCATATAATGACATTTGATCAGACCGCACATGCATATGTGTCATCATAAAGTAATCGAATTGGAAATGATGAAATACAAAGTCAAAATAAACCAAATATTATTTAATGTAAAATAATTCATAGCTACAAAAAAAATTATGTATATTTAGAAACGAATATAACGTCTCCACATAGCGTGTATAGGCGTCGGGTCCATGATGAAACCTCTACTCCCATCGAGACATGCTTTAAGCGTGTCTAACATAACATCTCGACATGTATAGAGACGACTTTGAATGTCTCAATAAAACGTCCCATGTCATGTACACACGGTGAGCAAGCGTGTCTACCGGTTTTGAGACGGTTCATGGGAAGACGCTCCAAAGACACTTTACCAAATCGACTCTACAGTTGCCTAGAGATGAAATAACACGTCTCTAGCCATGGAATTTGACGTCTCTGCATGTAGATTTTCATGTAGTGATCATCATAGATCGTAGATTGTCAAGGCTCTGATACCAATTGTTAGCTTTTGAACTTGCTAGATCAAATCACCAATGAATACGTATGTGCAAGCTAGCTAGAAAAGCAGTCAAACAATCAGCTTGATTGATGAACGGTAGACTAGCATGCACGTAACATACGTACGTGAACCTGGGCTTTCACTAACACTAGGATCGGATCGATTGATCTCTCAATGAACTTTGGCGTGGTCGGCGAAACACTTGCGTACGAAACAAATTGGACAGAGGAAAAATCTTTTGGTGATAGCTACAACGACGCGCACGACAAGAGTGGAGATCTCAACAACGAGGTGCATAGTGACGATGACAATCAAGATGATGGTCACGGTCACGACGACTACGCCGACGATGAGGATGCCAACGATCCGGCATCTACCACGCCCAAGACTCAACGGTCTTCCTCAAGTGCATTGACACCGACAAAATTTGTGTCGCCCCCTTCGCAAGCCACGACGGATTCTTCCGGGCCTCATCGCTACAAGACCCTCAAAAAAGTCTACAGGTACGCAAAGCCAGTTACGCTTGAGTACTCCGGACTATGTTTGCTCGGAGTTGAGAAGCCAGCGAACTTCGTAGAGGCGAGCAAAAGTTCAAGTTGGACGCACGCCATGGATGAGGAGATGAAGGCGATCGAGAGCAATGACACATGGACATTGGTAACCCGTCCTTCGAACCAAAAGGCCATAGGTTTGAAGTGG
>NW_021269649.1:0-4613 GCF_002162155.2 Triticum dicoccoides
TGTCTAATGCTCCGGGGACGGTGGCCGGTTATGGCAATCTTGACGATTACCTGCCTGACGATGCACTTCCTGATTTCTTGAAGGTGGACGGACACAGATACGAGTACGGGAAGCCTCTCGTCAAAGATGAAAAATCTCTGACAACAATGATGCGAAGATTCCATAATTGGTACATGGAAACCTGCAGAGAGTCTGATGGTAAGAATGCTTTGTATCTGCATATTAAAGAGGAGCACGATCTCGTTGCAAATGATCTGTTGACTGTTCCATTTGAGGAGTTCTTCGAGTTCTTCAATCAAAAGGCCCTCGATAAATTAATGGTCTTTTGCTACTGCCTGTAAGTACTATTTCTGTCATTAAGTCTCTATATATAGCTCGGCTCTTTCATTGCATGCATGTATTTATAATTAATTATCCTCAATATATTATGGAGATTGAAGATCGTCGAGTGCAAAAAACAAGAAATTTATGATATTGGGTTCATTAACACAAATATCATAGATGTATTTCTGGTTAAAAGAACGTCAAAGAGGCCGAGGACAACTTGCTACGATCGTTGATTAAAAATCAAAACAAAGATACCATACTCTTTCCTTACAACGGCCCGTGAGTGTTACTGTCGTGTGCATATTCGGTTTCCCTTATTACTCAAGCGAGGTTATAGTAATGTAATTGATGAGTTATGCATGCGTGCGCAGGTACCACTATATTCTTCTGGAGATTAAGCTTGAGCGTGGACTAGTAACCGTCTTAGACTCGAGACGGAAAGATCCCAAAACCTATGCGGACATAACTGAAATGCTCAGCAAGAAGTTCAATCGATCATAATTATCGCACCATATCGGTAACTTTTTGTTCATTTCCTGATATCTCAAGTAATAATAATTCTTTTCTTTGTCTTGCAGGGTTTGGAAACAGTTCACCGCAGAAGCTCCGGGACTGCCGAAGGAGCTGCGATATACATACCCGAAAGTAAGTACTACTGGCTAGCTAGTTGCGCGCATCTCCGGACCGTTGATTCTATATATAGCTATACTTTCATCAATGTCATTTATAATGCTTCATTATCAGTTTGATTGACCTCTATTTCTCGTAAAGTGCTTGTGGCAGGAGGAAGGGAATGATTTCTGTGGATACTACATGTGCGAGTTCATCCACACCGCGACTTTGAAAAACAAGCGGGGCTACTCTCAAAGAGAATATGAAGTGCGTAAGCAATAATATTCACAATTTCATTGTATTACACCATCATTTTTGTTGAGTTTCATTCATATATATGTATTAATTAACCCCCTTCTTCAAATTAGACGTGGCGGATGCGGAATGAACTCCTAGAACCGGATCGCATGAAAGCAATTCAAGAGGAATTGGCGGGATTCTTTCTTGACCACGTCATCAGTAAAACCGGAGAATACCATGTGGAAATTGATTTCAAATGCTAGCTAGGGGTTTGTAATTATAAGAGATTTTATACATATTGTACATGTATGTAGCCAGTAGCGTCGGATACATGATACGAAAACTTGTTGTTCGACCAACCTCTCGGAGAAGGAGAGGTCGATCGATCACTTCGCTCGGTATGCATGACGAACTTCTGTACTGAATGGTTCTCTCGATCACTTATGTATATATAGTACGTAGCGTCCAAGCACGGACATAAGAGAGGACACTTCTCTCTATTAATTAGCTAGCTAACACAATATATGAAACACCTAATTAAATTAACCCCCCAAAACCCCCAACCTCCCCTCCTTTCAAAAAAAACACAAAAACCCCAGCAACTGGAATGCTGACGCGTGGATGCATTTTGGTCCCGGTTGGTGCCACCAACCGGGACCAAAGGCCCCCTGACTGGGGTGGGCGCACAGAGCCACGTGGAGGCACATTGGTCCCGGTTCTGGATTGAACCGGGACTAATGGGTGGAGGTATTAGTAACGACCCATTAGTCCCGGTTCATGAACCGGGACTAAAGGCCCTTACGAACCAGGACTAATGGGTGGTTTTCTACTAGTGTATGAGGGTATGATTGTCACCATGGATCTTGGTGATCCTGACATCGAGCAAGACAATATGGACATTTGGGTCCTTGTTGATACGCTTCCAATTGTACCGCTATGTGAGTTCCTCAAACATAGTTATTCATTAATTTATATTATTTATTTCAAAATAGTTGACAACTTATTTCAATTGACAGCTTATTTTGATTCTTCAAAGACTGTGCGGAAGATGGTAGACAAAACCCACTACACTGATGGCTCCGAATTAACTTATAAGGAGAAAAATCATCTGATCGCATTTTGTACTCTTCTTGAGGATTACAATAAATATTATCGAACTCCTCCAAATTATGGTGAATACGTGCCACTAGTGCATGTGTTGAACCACGGTAACTTCTCTGGAGATACCCTGGTAAGATTTTTTACTATTACGACATCCGTGCATCTTTTGCATACTTCTAAAACTAGTACATCATTGCTAACTACGAAGTTATTACTATGTTTTTCAACAGAAACTCTCGATGGATTGTGTGCCTCATCTGATGTATCTGAATGGTTTCCTTACAGTTTTGAACATAATGCCAGGTAAATCTAGGGAGCTCACCTGTGCATATCAGATTTCTAAAACCGGTGAACACATGTTCATCAAAGAATGTGAGAAATGTATGGACATTCGCAAGGAGGTTCTTGGAAGTAACATTCAGCGAACGGCAAGAATTGGAGACAGGCTAATCTCCATTCTTCATAATGGAGAGTCAGGGGCTATCTTGTTTTTTGCTATTTTACCTTAGAAAATGTAGTAGGTCTTAATCGAATGTAGTAGGTCCTATGAGGTACAATATGTTTATTATGTGGTAATGTGTTAGAGTTGATAATGAGGAGTACTTGTGATTACGACTAGTGACCAATTTGCTAAGTTGATCTTGAGGAGGTGTTATATGACAATGATGTATTATGATGATAAGTTGTTAATGATATGATGATGATGATGATATTATTATATCATTGGGTGAAAGAACCGCGGATTAGTTTCAAGTGGATGGACATCCACTTGAATCTAGTCCATGGTTCTTTCACCCCGTGTTGTAATAACTCATTATGATGTAAAAACAATCTCTAAATTCCTGTTGTATGAAAACTTGTGTAAAGGTGTATGAATACAACATGAAATAAAAAAGAAATAAAATACTAAATAATAGTAGTAGTGCGGGCAAGGAGAAGCACTACTACTAATTACCAGTAGCGCTCTTCTGGAGAAGCGCTACTACTAAGTCAATTTAGCAGTAGCGTGGGTCAAGCCACGCTAGCTAAGCTTTAGCTGTAGCGCCTTATCAGTAGCGTCCTGCACGCGCTACTGAAAGGCCTAAAACTCGCGCTGCTGCTAGGCTTTTCCCTAGTAGTGTCTATAAGACAAACTGGCCATGGCAAATCAATGCTCTGAATGAGTGGTCTTTCTTAGTCAAATTTCCACCTGAGATTGATGTTGAACAAGTAGCTCGATATCCTTGCTTTGGGTTGTCTCAGAATAACACTATAGTAAATGTGGAAGTTTGGAAAGGTGAAGTTACTGCTGAAGAGGAGCTGCAGAAAGTCTGGCTCAAACTAAGGAAAATGAACCCAAAATGGTGTGAGTGGTCACTGTCGGATCAGATCACATCCACCTTTGGTGTTTTGTTGGATGTTGACTGGCAACACAATTTAAGAGCTTCTATGAGACTGTGAGGGTAAAAATTGCATGCAAGGACCATAGCAAGGTGCAAAATGAGAGAGTTTTTGGAATTCATGGGAAGCTGTATAGAATCCAAGTTGAGGTGGAACCTCCAAGTGCTGATATGGAGGAGCTGAGTCAAGAGCAACCTACCAGTTATCAGCAAAATGGAGGGGCTGACAAAAACCACAACAACAGAAATGCCAATGAAACTGATTCTCATAAAAGTTCCAAAAGATCAGACAATGGCTCTAGGACTAGTTGTAGTGGTGGGATGGCCAAAGAGGCCACGCAAGGCTCCTGCCAAGATGAAATGGGACCTCCCACTCCAACTTCTTTGCTGAAAAACAAACTATCAGAGACTCTGCAGAATCCTAGGAGAAGTGCTCTTGATCTCCTGCTGGAAAATGGGAACCTAGATGATGGTTTCAGCTTGCTGAGAGAGATGGAAAGCTGGGATGATGATGAGATTAATACTGAAGATGGGGATGAAGACCTGTCCGTGGAAGCCTTGAATCTACCTGGGAACAATGCTGAGAAATCTATGGGAAGCTATGAGGAGCATTTCCCCCAATCCAACAGTTGAACAAGTAAAAAAACTAGGGACGTGTCCAAGCTACCAGGATGAGTGCTAGGGTGGTTGGAGACACCAGAACCATCCTTCAGAAAGCTCAACAATTAAAATGCACCCAGGATGCTGGAACTATGGGAGAAGTTACGAAAAGCAAACCTTTATCTCTTTTCAATAATCCCAATTTCCTTTCTGTTACTAGTAAAATTGGTGTAGATGTTAACCTAGAAGTAGATGTAGATCCTGATCCCACTTACAGCATTGCTAGCCTGGGTAGTGGGAAAGATTTAATTCCTGACAGAACTGAAGGTTCTGATTCAGATTTCATCACCCCCC
>NW_021269649.1:10190-12796 GCF_002162155.2 Triticum dicoccoides
TGGTCTAGCACAAAATTGTACTAACTTTGCACTACATCAGCGACATGTAATATCGAATGGAGGGAGTATTTCTTTTTTGATTTGGATGAATATAGACAAGTTTTAATGTGTTTCTTCAGTCATTGCAGTCTGTGCTTCGTTCATTTTGGAATATCCAAAACAACTTATATTTGTGAATAGAGGGAGTACTTTACTTGCATTACAAGTGTGTCTACCAATATACATGTGTGTCTAGAACGAAGAATAACACATAAGCTAGTGAATGTTACCTAGTGGCCACCACCTGTAGAGAAATAGGGCAACTAGGTATTCCTCCTAAGAGACTCCGCCGATGCTGGTTCCCTCACCATTGGTTGCCTTGTGGCGCCAACGAGGTGGAGGAAACCCTGGTATGGGGTGCCTATGTTGGTTGTGGTCGCCTAGTTTGAGTATAGGTTAAGTATTGTTATCTGGCTCGCGCCATCAATGGGAAGGAATAAGATCTACACATCTTTGTGTCGAGCTTTTGCTAGGGACGAATCTTGCTCCTTGTTTTTGTCTTAATTTCTTCCAGCGAAACTTGCAGTGCAAACACATGGGTGCTCCCACGGTACGCTTAGCCTAACGTGCGGAGATGTAAGGGGTAAACGTAAGAGCGAGGCAACACGACTTGACCAAAAACACAACTCGACGATTGAATCGCATAAGCCGGGGAAGCCCTAAGTGATAGTTATATTATTAAGTTTGATTATGATCCTGCATTTAATTCTTATGAGAGAGGCAAATATGGTTATAGAAACCTTCATGTTACAAAATCACCTTTCTTTGTGATGAATGTTTTGAAGTCAGATTTTTTTTCTCTTGAATATACTAGGAGGTGATAGATCTGCTCCTCACTCGCCTATTTTTTTTCCTTTTTGGAAAATCCTCAACTGCAGCCTTTCTCGTGTAGCTGGTAATTGGATTGGGATGATAGTCAGAGTTAAACAGCGGGCACCTCTTCACCTCTGGAGCAGCGGCCCTTTAGAACATTTGACCCATGAAAGATAAATATGGTGGAGGACAAAATTGAGAGAAGATTTGTTGGCAGACGGCGACGCCTGAGGGCGTCGTTTCCCTTCTTGGAGGTGTCGACACGGACTGATCTCCCCACTTCATCTACCCCTAGGTCTCCCGGGCGAAAGGCTTAAATCTGTTGGGCTGCGGCGGCGCTCACGGCGCCGTTCCCTTCTTGAAGGCATTGCTTTGGAAACCTTGGGGTTGGGTGGCGTTTGTGGGTGGTGGGCGACGGCGGTGGTGCAGCCCTTTCCTAGCATGGATTTACGTCTGTTGCTTGGAGATGGACTCGCGTAGGTGGAGGTCATCGGCTGGCGTCGTGGTGGCGTCAATGGCGGAGGACGTGCCAAGGCTCGCTTAGGTGGAGGTTGTCGTTTGGCGTCGTGGTGGCGTCGATGGCGGAGGACTTGCCAAGGTTTTCACCTCAATCTGCTCTGAAGATGGACTAGTGAAAGATGGCGGCGACGACACATGTGAGGCCATCAGACCGGTTTGAGCCCCCGGCCCGGCAGATGGCTTGGTCGGGGCCTCCGGCTTTAGATGTTAGTCTTAGGTGAGAGGTATGGGTATGTGACCCAGCTTGCACCCCTTCATCATTTGGATAGGAGTAGCGGCAGATGTTGTGAAGATGACGGATTCAGGCATATTGTTGTTATACTTTGTAAGGTCCTCGAGAATAGTCAATAAAATGGCTGTATGCATCTCCCAGATGCAGAGGCCGGGGGAAATCCTCCTTTTAAAAAAAACTCGAAAACAAATGGCAAGAAATGCTCAGGTCGTGACAGGATTGAGATACCGTTCACTTTTATTGTCCTAAATAAGATATAACATAGAGAACCGTGTTAATTTAATTGTTTTGTTCATGGACATTGTAGAATCATTTCTTTCGGCGGGTTTACTTTTATAAGCATCTTATATCTTATCATCTGTTCTTAAATAGTTGCAACCCACTATCTATTTTTCCTCTCCATGCAACTATGTCACACTTAGTGCACTAATCTATTCATGCATCCAATGCACCTCATGAATCATGCTTGGATTTGTTTCACCAATTTTTGTCCGCAACATAGACTGCCACGTTACATATTTTTGAAGCATAGAATACATATATTTGTATGTTGGACACTTGGAGCAAATATCTTTAGGTCATGTTACACACTTTTGTTAAAAATGGCACCCCCTTTGACTTCAATCCAATGGATTTCTCCTTTTATATAACATTTTGTGACATGCTTCATATAGCTTACTGTTTTCAGACTATATCCCGAGAGCATACTTAAATTTATTTTTCCAATTGTTTAGCCTTTTAACATCGATTTTATCGAGGTTACCGCAACAACGCGTGAGGCATCATCTTGTGTCTACTAATTTGATGCACCATAGAAAGCTCCACGTTAATCTTGGAGGTTAAAAATTTATATCCATAAGATTAACTGATGATTCACAAATAACCATGGGGTGATTCCTACTCCGCCTCTTCCACCGGCAGGAGAGAAGGAATTCTTTCCAAACAATCTTATCTCCTTTCATGTATAATAAAAGAACTATATTTATTTGCTTTCCATTTCCTT
>NW_021269650.1:0-2366 GCF_002162155.2 Triticum dicoccoides
GATTTTGCCAGGAAATGATCCCCATCAGCTTCACTGCATCGATGCGCACAGTGAAGGCCTTGGTTTTAAATTCTGTCGGCCATAATCTTGATGCAATTATTGGATTCCTTAGATGCTTTCCATGCGTGGAGAAGCTACACATTCAGGTGAATATCTTTTTTGTTAAATGTTAACCACTCCAGCAAAAGGGTCTAAATCTCATGAGTTCAACCAATTCAAAGGTGTTTTAAATTTCATCAGTCATGTATTTTTTGGACACCCAGCTTGGACGTACTGAAATAATATCCGATAAAGTTAACTTCCCCTATAAAGTTTATCTTTTGCTAACTTTTCACCAACTTTACAATGACAAATCTAGTGGTCAAAACTGCATCGAGCAGACTTTGATGGTAATAAAAGGAAACACGTTATTCGAACACCTTGTCTAGCCATCCTCATTTCAGACCTCATGTTACTCACCCTGATGAGATTAGATGGCATCTATGAAGATAATATTCTTTCTGTTGTGACAACTACGTACGTTTATTTTGTTCTCTCCTTTTGCAGTCATGTCTTCCGATTATGAATGATATGAAAATTGTGCGGCAATATGACATGCGCGATCCTATCGAATGCGATCTCCATCTCAGAGAAATAATATTGAACGGGTATGAAGGCAGGGCACATGATCTTAACTTTGCCAGGTTCTTTGTTCTGAATGCAAGGGTGCTCAAGGTAATGAAATTTGGTGTCTGTGTTAGTAGCTACAGTGAGAACTGGATCGCTAATCAGCACATGGAGCTACAACTGGATAACAGAGTTTCTAGAGATGCACATTTTGATTTCAAAAGAAATTGTTGCCCTTGCAGTTTTTACTATAACACACACACATACATGATATAATGATGACTCATCCCTTTAATAGCTAAATGCAGCCCGGAATGGCTTGATGCCCTCTCAAGGGATATTCAACTTATCTTGACATATCTTTTGTTATAAACATTCTGTCTTTTTATATGAAATGATTAAAAGCTTTCGTTACACTATTTCCATTTGAGAGAAATCCTTGATATGTGTTCATTTGTTGGAAGAGTTGCAATGTTATGTCAGCATGCAGGAGTTGAAGGCGCATGTTACGGAAATAAAGAGATTAAGCCATAGAGCAATTGTGCACAAATTTCTCGGGATCCCGAAGAACTATGGTTTAAAATGTTATGTCAGCATGCAAGAGCCCGCGTGAAATTTTGTTTAAAATAATTTTGCCAATGCAAAATTTGGATCATGGGGTTACACAAACTTAAGACGTGATTCATAGCGTCGTCATATCACAAAAGCATCGTTCAAACTGATGTAAATATATATAAAGTAAATTTATGTGTAACACTGGTCACCGAAATGTGGTAGGTTTTGTGATGTACTCCCTTCATCCAAAATAAGTGACTCGGGTGTACATTGGCCAATTAAAAGGATCACTTAAATGACTATGGTAGTAATTTAAATTTTGATACACACGTTAGCACGCCCAAGCTTCATTGGAAGAGGGGCGGTCCAGAATCATACACTCCATATAGATTAGGTAGAGGTATAGATGAAAAATGTGGGTCAGTTGTGGTGGCCTTTTTTGAAAAAGAATAAAACCTGATGGTTTTTTGTTTAGGGTTCGCCAATTGTGGTGGCTTTTGCAATTTCCCCGCGAGCCGTCTCGGAGACCGTGCAGCTGCTGCTCAGCAAGTCTGAGACCAGAGTGAATTTAATTTAGTGCGCGAGTAGCTCGGGGCTTCTGCTACCAGTACAACTCAAATCAATCGATCTTTATTTTTTTGGCGACGGCGGCGACCATGGACGATGCGGCGGCGGTCGCATCCGAGAAGCGGAGGCGGGAAGAGCCTCCGGCGGCAGGGGCGAAGGCCATGGACGATGTAGCGGCGGCTTCCTCATCCCAGAAGCCAAGGCGGGACGAGCCGGAATCGGAAGAGCCTCCGGCGAGAAGGGATGGCGGCAGCGGCGAGGACGCGGGCCTCGACCTCATCAGCGAGCTCCCCGTCGAGCTCCGCGGCGTCATCCTCTCCCGCCTCCCCAGCACCAAGGGCGCCGCGCGGACAGCCATTCTCTCCTCCCAGTGGCGCGACACCTGGCGGTCCACCCCGCTCGACCTCGCCGGGCAAGAGCGCAACCGCATCACCGCCGTCTCCGAGATCCTCGCCGCGCACCGCGGCCCCGTCCGCCGCCTCACCCTCGAAACCATCCGCCTCGGCCGCGACCGCTACGCCAAATTCGACGGCTGGTTCCGGTCCCCCGTCCTCGATGGCCTCGAGGAGCTCCAGTTCTACGGCAACGGCAATCTGCCGCGCCTGCTGCCGCTGCGCCCGCTGCCCCTGCCGCCATCC
>NW_021269651.1:0-996 GCF_002162155.2 Triticum dicoccoides
ACCCACGCTCTCCTCTATCCGATCCACACTCACACTCACACTCACTCCATCTCCCCCTCAACCCCCTGCGCCGGTCCTCCCCCGCCAGCCGCCGTCGCCTACCCCTCTTCCCTCTGCGCCGCCGTCACCTCCTCCTCCTTGCTGGACTCGGTACCGCCCTCCTCCTCCGTCCTCCCTCGACTCGCCGCCGGCTGGCCCCTCCTCGCTCCGCCCTTCCTCCTCCGTCCTACTCTCTCCTCCCTCCTCCAGTCGCCTCTCCTTCTCCCTCCTCCCTCCTCCATCCACAACCCCTCCTCCCTGCTACATTTTGATTTAGTAGGCTAGTTCATATGCAACATTTTGATTTAGTTCATATGATTTAGTTGATTTAGTAGGCTAGTTGATTTAGTTGATTTACAACATTTTGATTTAGTTGATTTAGTACGCAAGTTGATTTAGTAGGCTAGTTGATTTAGTTGATTTATAGAACATTTTGATTTAGTAGGCAAGGTTATTTAATAGGCTAGTTGATTTAGTTGATTTATAGAACATTTTGATTTAGTTTATTTAGTAGGCAAGTTGATTTAATAGGCTAGTTGATTTAGTTGATTTATAGAACATTTTGATTTAACAACTATTTTTCTTTCGTGTGAAGTGGATCGTTAATCCTTTGCTCATATTGCTTTAGGAAAATGGCGCCACCACCACCACCACCACCATGTCAATTGTGCAAGTCAAGGTGCGCCAGCAGCCTTGCAACTGGCAAGCTGTTCGGCATCTACTTCCAGCCGAGTTTTCGTCATGCGGCGATAAGAAATTATATGAAATGTAACAACTATTTTATTTTTAGTGTTGGCATTACTGCGTTGTGTCATTTTGCTTTTTTACACAGATCGTCCCATGCAATGTGAGGTTGAAACTCAACAAGCTGACAGGAGACACCGTGACATTTGAGGCTAGGAGATGGATGGGCCCGTTTCCTCGCCCGCATGCGTCTCACTGGTGGTGAGTTGATCA
>NW_021269652.1:0-2048 GCF_002162155.2 Triticum dicoccoides
CATAACTCATTAGTTGTCTTCTTTGTCTAACATCAACTTTTTAGCATGTCATATTTTAATGAGTGCTCACAATCATAAAAGATGTCCAAGATAGTATATTTATATGTGAAAACCTCTCTTTCTTTATTACTTCCTATTAGTTGCAACAATGACCAAAACTATGTTTGTCAACTCTCAACAACTTTTATTCATCATACTCTTTATATGTGAAGGCATTACTCTCCATAAGGTCAACATGATCTTTTTTTTAAATTTTTTTCTTTCTTTTATTCCCTCAAGTTCATAACAAGATAGCAAAGCCCTGAACTCGAAACTAATCTTTATTATATATAGCTCATGGACTCGATTACATAGATAGGGAGCAACACAAAACTCAAAGCTAGATCAAACTAAAACTTTATTCTACTAGATCGAGATATAACCAAAGGGATCGAACTAAAAGAAATGGTAAAGATAGAAGTGTGATGGTGATAAGATACCAGGGAACCTCCCCCAAGCTTGGCAGTTGCCAAGGGGAGTGCCCATACCCATGTGTTTATGTCTCTTTCTTTGGAGGTGGTGATGTTGGAGTTGTTGATGACGGGGTGTCGCACATCAAGCGTAGGAGATCCTCCAACTTGCGGATAATGCCCTTGAGTGCGGTGATATGCTCTTGCAAAAAAATATTTTCACGTGTGAGATGCTTGTTTTGTATGCGACCTAGCTCAGTCATCTTGAAAGCTTAAATTTCAGTAGGGGTGAGATGATCTTAGTAAGGTTGAAAGAAGCCTTCTTCTTCTACTATCGGGACTTGCTCCTTTGTGGCTTCCTTGCTCTTGTAACCTTCCTTGATTTCCCCGATATCTTCTCACTTCGTCTATATCTTCATTAGCCAAGCATCGTCGCCCACATTGTTGGAGGAGAGGGACGACATGATGCCTAACTCTGAGAAACCCTGACAGAAAACAACTCAAAACAAATACAGAGGATTTTGTCGTGGTACGGTGGTCAAAACCTTCGGGAGATTATATAATGAATTTTTACCGACCAAAAGAAGTATCGAGCAAGAAAACGGAGTCTGGAGGGCACACGGGGTGTCCACGAGGCAGGGGGCGCGCCCAGGGGGTAGGGCGTGCCGTCCACCCTCGTGGACGCCTCGTGTCTCCTTCGGACTGCTTCTTATTTTCTTATTTTGTTTAAATATTCCAAAACGGAGAAAAATTCCTATTAGAACTGTTTTGGAGTCGGTTTACTTACCATACCACATACCTATTCCTTTTCGAAGTCTGAAACGTTCTGGAAAGTGTCCCTTATGTACTCCTTCAGGGTTACGGTGTCAATAACATTTGTTTCAACATTTATGGGATTACCTAAGATATAATGTTTGATTCTTTGACCGTTCACCACCTTCGGATTTGTGTCTTCAATGTTGTTGATTTTTATGGCACCGGAACGATAGACCTCCTCGATAATGTAAGGACCTTCCCATTTAGAGAGAAGTTTTCCTGCAAAAAATCTTAAATGAGAGTTTTATAGCAAAACATAATCACCTACATTAAACTCACGCTTTTGTATCCTTTTGTCATGCCATATTTTAACTTTTTCTTTAAACAGTTTGGCGTTCTCATAGGCCTGGGTTCTCCATTCATCAAGTGAGCTAATGTCAAATAGCCTCTTCTCACTGGCAAGTTTGAAATCATAATTGAGCTCTTTAATGGCCCAATATGCCTTATGTTCTAGTTCGAGAGGTAAGTGACATGCTTTTCCATAAACCATTTTATATGGAGATATACCCATAGGATTTTCATATGTAGTTCTATAGGCCCACAATGCATCATCAAGTTTCTTTGACCAATTCTTTCTAGATCTATTAACAGTCTTTTGCATGATTAATTTAATCTCTCTATCACTCAATTCTACTTGACCACTAGACTCTGGATGATATGGAGATGCAATTCTATGATTAACATCATACTTAGCAAGCATTTTACGAAAAGCACCATGAATAAAATGTGAACCACCACCAGTCATGAAGTATCTAGGGACTCCAAACCTCGGAAAAATAACTT
>NW_021269653.1:0-954 GCF_002162155.2 Triticum dicoccoides
ATGATGGAGATCATGGTGTCAAGCCGGTGACAAGATGATCATGGAGCCCCGAAGATGAAGATCAATGGAGCTATATGATATTGGCCATATCATGTCACAACTATATAATTGCATGTGATGTTTATTATGTTTATGCATCTTGTTTACTTAGGACGACGGTAGTAAATAAGATGATCCCTTACAAAAATTTCAAGAAGTGTTCTCCCCTAACTGTGCACCGTTGCTACAGTTCGTCGCTTCTAAGCACCACGTGATGATCGGGTGTGATGGATTCTTACGTTCACATACAATGGGTGTAAGACAGTTTTACACAGCGAAAACACTTAGGGTTAACTTGACGAGCCTAGCATGTGCAGACATGGCCTCGGAACACGGAGACCGAAAGGTCGAACACGAGTCGTATGGAAGATACGATCAACATGAGAATGTTCACCGATGATGACTAGTCCGTCTCACGTGATGATCGGACACGGCCTAGTCGACTCGGATCGTGTAACACTTAGATGACTAAAGGGATGTCTAATCTGAGTGGGAGTTCATAATTTGATTAGAACTTTATTATCATGAACTTAGTCTAAAACCTTTGCAAATATGTCTTGTAGATCAATGGACAACGCTAATGTCAACATGAACTTCAACGCGTTCCTAGAGAAAACCAAGCTGAAAGATGATGGCAGCAACTATACGGACTGGGTCCGGAACCTGAGGATCATCCTCATAGCTGCCAGGAAACAATATGTCCTAGAAGGACCGCTAGGTGACGCTCCCGTCCCAGAGAACCAAGACATTATGAATGCTTGGCAGTCTCGTGCTGATGATTACTCCCTCGTTCAGTGCGGCATGCTTTACAGCTTAGAACCGGGGCTCCAAAAGCGTTTTGAGCACCACGGAGCATATGAGATGTTCGAAGAGCTGAAACTAGTTTTTCAAGCTCATGCCCGGGTCGAGAGATAT
>NW_021269654.1:0-1507 GCF_002162155.2 Triticum dicoccoides
GTGACATGACCTTGAGTCGGATGATGGAGATTGCTACCAAGTACGCCAACGGCGAAGAAGAAGACCGACTCCGAAGCGGCAAACACAAGCCGAGTCAGTCGGAAAAAGGAAACACCAGTCGGAAACAGAAGCGGAAGGCTGAACCGGCAGCTCCTGGAGAGGCTCTGGCCGTCACTCAAGGAAAGTTTAAGGGGAAACCAAAAGGATCTTGGAACCCCAAGAAGTTAAAGGATAAAGAAGGGAACGACGTAATGGATATGCCATGTCACATCCACACGAAGAAAGACGAAGAGGGGAATATCATCTACCCGAAGCACACCACTCGCCAATGTCGACTCCTGATCCAGCAGTTTCAGGAAAAACAGTCTAAGGACAAGGAGAAGGAGTCGGACAAGGCCGAAGACAAGGAGGACAGTGAGGAAGGATATCCGCATATCAACTCCACTCTGATGATCTTTGCAGATGTGGAAAGCAGGAGTCGACTGAAAGTCATTAACCGAGAGGTGAACATGGTTGCCCCAGCAAAAGCAAATTATCTGAAATGGTCTCAAATACCCATCACATTCGGCCAATCTGATCACCCGACTCATATTGCCACCCCTGGGAGGCAAGCTTTGGTGGTCGATCCAGTTGTCGAAGGCACTCGACTGACAAAAGTGCTGATGGACGGTGGAAGCGGGCTGAATTTGTTGTATGCAGACACACTGAAAGGAATGGGCATTCCGATGTCCCGACTGAGCACTAGTAACATGAGCTTTCATGGAGTTATACCAGGGAAGAAAGCCGAGTCACTCGGCCAAATAGCTTTGGACGTGGTGTTTGGTGATTCGAAACATTTTCGCAAAGAAAAGTTGACGTTTGAGGTCGTGGATTTTCAGAGTGCATACCATGCCATTTTGGGGAGACCAGCTTACGCACGGCTCATGGCTCGACCATGTTACGTGTACCTCAAATTGAAGATGCCCGGCCCCAAAGGAGTGATCACTGTCACCGGTGATCGGAAAAAGGCAGAAGAATGCTTTCAGAAGGGCTCAAAGATTGCCGATTCCCAGGTGACAGCGGTCGAATTCGAAGAATACAAGCAAAATGCAGATCCGAGTGACTTGCTGCGATCAAAGAAACCCGCCACAGAGTCTGCATTCCAGTCGTCCGGTGAGACGAAGCCTGTTCACATTCACCCGACCGACCCCGATGCAGCTCCGACCCGCATCTCCACAACACTCGACCCAAAATAGGAAGAAGCGCTCATCCAGTTCCTCCGTGAGAACTGGGACATTTTTGCATGGAAGCCCGCTGACATGCCAGGTGTTCCCAGGGGACTGGCTGAGCATCGCCTAAGAGTCGACTCATCTGCAAAACTAGTCAAAGAGCATCTTCGGCGGTCCGCCGTCCAGAAGAGAAAAGCCATTGGTGAGGAAGTGGCTCGACTGTTGGCGGCAGGATTTATCCGAGAGATATACCACTCCGAGTGGCTCGCTAATGTCGTCATGGTTCCTAAGAAGGACAA
>NW_021269655.1:0-2766 GCF_002162155.2 Triticum dicoccoides
TGTTGTTGCAGGAGGCGCATGGAGGAGGATTAATGGGACACTTTGGCGTGAAGAAGACGGAGGACGTACTTGCTACACATTTCTTTTGGCCAAAGATGAGACGGGATGTTGAGCGTTTTATTGCTCGCTGCACTACATGTCAAAAAGCTAAGTCACGACTCAATCCTCATGGTTTATATATGCCTTTGCCTGTACCTAGTGTTCCTTGGGAGGATATATCTATGGACTTTGTTTTAGGTTTACCTCGAACAAAGAAGGGGAGGGATAGCATATTTGTTGTCGTGGATAGATTCTCGAAAATGGCACACTTTATACCATGTCATAAAAGTGATGATGCTATTAATGTTGCTGATTTGTTCTTTCGTGAAATTATTCGCTTGCATGGTGTGCCAAATACTATTGTTTCAGATCGTGATACTAAATTTCTTAGCCACTTTTGGAGATGTTTGTGGGCTAAGTTGGGGACTAAACTGCTTTTTAGTACTACTTGTCACCCCCAAACTGATGGACAAACTGAAGTAGTCAATAGAACGTTGTCTACTATGCTTAGGGCTGTTTTGAAGAATAATAAGAAAATGTGGGAGGAATGCTTGCCTCATATTGAATTTGCTTATAATCGTTCATTGCATTCTACTACTAAGATGTGCCCCTTTGAAGTTGTGTATGGTTTCCTACCTCGTGCACCTATTGATTTGTTGCCTCTTCCATCTTCGGAGAAGGTTAATTTTGATGCTAAACAACATGCTGAATTGATTTTAAAAATGCATGAGTTAACTAAGGAAAACATTGAGCGCATGAATGCTAAATATAAACTTGATGGAGATAAGGGTAGAAAACATGTTGTGTTTGCACCTGGAGATCTTGTTTGGTTACATTTGCGTAAGGATAGATTTCCTGATTTGCGCAAATCAAAGTTAATGCCACGTGCTGATGGTCCCTTTAAGGTGTTAGAGACAATAAATGATAATGCATATAAACTTGAGCTGCCTGCAGATTTTGGGGTTAGTCCCACTTTTAACATTGCAGATTTGAAGCCTTATTTGGGTGAGGAAGATGAACTTCCGTCGAGGACAACTTCATTTCAAGAAGGGGAGGATGATGAGGACATCAATACAATTGTTACACCCACAGCCCCTGCTGCTATACATACTGGACCAATTACTAGAGCTCGTGCACGCCAACTAAATTACCAGGTACTTTCGTTTCTTCGTAATGATTCTAATGTTCATGAGAATATGATGCTGCCTAAATTGGATACATTTGTTTTGCTTACAAATGAAGGGCCTAGCTTGGAGAAGGATGAACATTGGAGCAAGAACAAGCATGGAGATGATGGCATGCGCAAGGGGAACAAGAACGGAGTTACAAGTGATGATTTCAGGACTTTGAAGCCACCTTAATGGGTGCATGAAGCCTTGGACGAAATATACAAGATGCCACTTCATAAATTTCGTCCCGAGGCTATTTTAGGTGCTGCGTCACCTTATTATTGGGCCAGGCCCATGTAATTTCGAAATACATAAGTATAGGCTATTTTTAGAGTCCGTATGTGTGGGGAAACAAGAGATAGGGTTGATTTCGGACCCCTCCACCAAGGGCCACGAAATTCCCCCCTCTTCCTCCATATATACAACCCTTAGGGCATCGTTTAGACTTTGGGTTTTGTTTAGATTAAAAGTTCGCCATAGCTGCAACTTCGCGTACTTCGTTTGTGTTCAACGACCAGACAAAGGCGTCACAGAACCCCACCTTGATCAATAAAGCTTTCATCTTATATTCGCAATATCCAGATTGCAATCTCTGTTTCTTGCTTGTTCTTCGTTTGCTCGCAGGAAACAGACCCTCGTGGTCAGGTTGATCGTGCTCCGGCGTGGTCAATAACCTCTCGGAGTTGGTTTAGCGATTGCTAAGGCGCGACGTCCTCGCACGTTCGTAGTCGGATCGTCAAAGTCGACTTCCAACAAAGCGATATCCATCATCTCATCGAAAGACGGGACACCTTTGCCTCTATCACAAGTGATATTATTTGTCGTCGTTGTAAGGGAGGAGGTCATTATGCGAGGGAATGCAAATCTCTGCGTGTGATGATTGCTACCGCGGATGGTGGATATGAGTCTGCTAGTGACTATGATGAGGAGACTTTGGCTCTTATTACACGTGAAGAACATGGTGGAGATGATTCTGATCATGAGACGCAATACATGGCTCCTGAAGACGCGGACAGGTATGAATGTTTAGTTGCTCAACGTGTTTTGAGTGTGCAGATCACACAAGCGGAGCAAAATCAGAGGCACAATTTGTTCCATACCAAGGGAGTTGTGAAGGAACGTTCTGTGCGCGTCATCATAGACGGAGGGAGCTGCAACAACTTGGCTAGCATGGAGATGGTGGAGAAGCTTTCTCTCACCACAAGACCACATCCACATCCTTACTACATCCAATGGTTCAACAACAGCGGCAAGGTTAAGGTAAAACGTACTGTTCGTGTGCATTTTAGTATCTCTACATATGCTGATTATGTTGATTGTGATGTGGCACCTATGCAAGCATGTTCCTTATTACTTGGTAGACCATGGCAATTTGATAAAAACTCTGTACACCATGGTAGAAACAATCACTATACTCTTGTTCATAAGGATAAAAATATTACTTTGCTTCCTATGACTCCTGATTCCATTTTGAAAGATGATATTAATAGAGCTAATAAAGCAAAACAGGAGAAGAATATGAGTGAAAATCAGATTGTGGCAAAAGAATTTGAACAAC
>NW_021269656.1:0-1131 GCF_002162155.2 Triticum dicoccoides
TCATCAGGCAGTCTGCGCCTTCAAAGATGGCGTCAAGAACAGAGAACTGAGTTTGAAGTTTGGTCGAACCGGTGACATGACCTTGAGTCGGATGATGGAGATTGCTACCAAGTACGCCAACGGCGAAGAAGAAGACCGACTCCGAAGCGGCAAGCACAAGCCGAGTCAGTCGGAAAAAGGAAACACCAGTCGGAAACAGAAGCGGAAGGCTGAACCAGCAGCTCCTGGAGAGGCTCTGGCCGTGACTCAGGGAAAGTCTAAGGGGAAACCAAAAGGATCCTGGAACCCCAAGAAGGTAAAGGATAAAGAAGAGAACGACGTGATGGATATGCCATGTCACATCCATACGAAGAAAGACGAAGAGGGGAATATCATCTACCCGAAGCACACCACTCGCCAATGTCGACTCCTGATCCAGCAGTTTTAGGGAAAACAGTCTAAGGACAAGGAGAAGGAGTCAGACAAGGCCGAAGACAAGGAGGACAGTGAGGAAGGATATCCGCATATCAACTCCACTCTGATGATCTTTGCAGATGTGGAAAGCAGGAGTCGACTGAAAGTCATTAACCGAGAGGTGAACATGGTTGCCCCCGCAAAAGCAAATTATCTGAAATGGTCCCAAACACCCATCACATTCGACCAATCTAATCACCCGACTCATATTGCCACCCCTGGGAGGCAAGCTTTGGTGGTCGATCCAGTTGTCGAAGGCACTCGACTGACAAAGGTGCTGATGGATGGTGGAAGCGGGCTGAATTTGTTGTATGCAGACACACTGAAAGGAATGGGCATTCCGATGTCCCGACTAAGCACTAGTAACATGAGCTTTCATGGAGTTATACCAGGGAAGAAGGCCGAGTCACTCGGCCAAATAGCTTTGGACGTGGTGTTTGGTGATTCGAAGCATTTTCGCAAAGAAAAGTTGACGTTTGAGGTCGTGGATTTTCAGAGTGCATATCATGCCATTTTGGGGAGACCAGCTTACGCACGGTTCATGGCTCGACCATGCTACGTGTACCTCAAATTGAAGATGCCCGGCCCCAAAGGAGTGATCACTGTCACCGGTGATCGGAAAAAGGCAGAAGAGTGCTTTCAGAAGGGCTCCAAGATTGCCGATTCTCAGGTGACAGC
>NW_021269657.1:0-1750 GCF_002162155.2 Triticum dicoccoides
TACCCTGATCGCAAGTCGATCTTGGAAAACACTTTGGCTCCTTGCAAACGATCAAACAGATCATTTATCATTGGTAGTGGGTACTTGTTCTTGATTGTTACCGCATTCAATTCACGATAATCAACAACCATTCTCAAAGATCCATCCTTCTTCTCCACTAACAAAACGGGTGATCCCCAAGGTGAAGAGCTTGGGCGTATATAACCTTTATCCAATAGCTCCTTAATCTGCTTCTTGATTTCTGCCAAATCTTGTGCTGGCATCCTGTATGGTCGTTTCGATATCGGGCCTGTTCCTGGCAATAGTTCAATCAAAAACTCAATGTCTCTATCCGGTGGCATGCCTGGCAACTCTTCCGGAAATACATCAGGAAAATCCTTCACCACTGGTACTTCTTCCTGCACCACTCCTGATAAGCAATTCACTTGTGTCCTGTTTGGCACATGCCGGGATACATACTTGATCCTTCTTCCTTCTGGTGTGGTGAGCAAAATTGTCTTACTGGCGCAATCGATGCTTCCTCCATACATCGACAGCCAATCCATACCAAGAATCACATCCAGACCTTGGGATTCCAGAATAATTAAATCCGTTGGGAATACATGCCTTCCTATACTCAATGGTACTTGAAAACATCCTTGTCCGGCCATGTATTCTGCTCCTGGCGAGCTTACTAGCATAGGTGTTTTAAGAATCCTAGTGGGCAGGCTATGCTTCTCCACAAATCCCCTTGATATGTATGAATGCGATGCACCAGTATCAAAAAGAACGAGTGCAGTAAATGACTTAACCAAAAACTTACCGATTACTGCATCGGGCTGATCTTCAATCTCCTCCACATTAACGTGGTTCACCTGTCCCCTATTGAAAGGGTTCGGCTTCTTCCCTGAGCTTCCATTGCCATTTCCATTCTGGCCTTCAGGACATTCATTGGCATAATGTCCGGTCTTCGAACACTTGAAACAGGTGACTTGACTCAGGTCTCTCTTGGTTGGGGTTGATGGGGTTGTTCGGTTCTGGCCGTTGCTTCCTCCATTCCTATTACCATTCTTGTGGCCATTATGGTTGTGCGAGCTACCTCCTCCATGGGTGTGCTGAAACTTAAATCCCGGTTTAGGGGTAAAACGGGGCTTCTGCTGGGCTCCAGAGTTATACTTCCCCTGTCCATACTTCCTCTTACGGTTCTCAATCTGCTGTTGCTTCCCTTCAATCATGATGGCACGATCTACCAACTCCTGGTAGTTGTTGAAATTTGCTACCATCAACGGCATGCTGAACTCATCATTCAGTCCTTCTAGAAACTTCTCATGTTTAGCCGCATCTGTAGCAATGTCATCTGGGGCATAACGGGCTAGCTTACTAAACTCCTCCACATACTGGCCAACAGTCCTTCCTCCTTGGCGTAAGTTGCGAAACTCACGCTTCTTTATGGCCATAGCTCCTGCTGAAACATGGGCAGTGCGGAAAGCTTGCTGAAATTGATCCCATGTGACAGTGTCTACCGGGTAAGTGGCTGTGAAATTCTCCCACCATGCGGCTGCGGGTCCTTCAAGCTGATGTGCTGCAAACTTCACTCTTTCTCCATCTGTGCATCCTGCAGTGGTCAACTCCCTTCCTATCTTGCGGAGCCAATCATCTGCTACAATCGGCTCGGTGCTACTGGAGTACACCGGTGGATTTAGTCTAAGGAAACGAGTCAAATGATCCGCAGGTGGTGGTGGTGGGTTGTTGTTGTTGTTCTGCTGATTCT
>NW_021269658.1:0-2094 GCF_002162155.2 Triticum dicoccoides
GCGGTGGTGCTCGCTTTAGGGCATCCAAAGTGCGCTTCGCTTTCACCGGATCTATCTTCTACTTTGTAGGTGCGCTACTTATGGACAAGAAGTAAAAGTCTAAAGAGCGCATATGTGACTAAGGAGTGTCTTCGTCGCTTGGCTCAACACTAGTGGAAATTTCATATACGTCGGATGTCAGGCTCTTTGCCTAGAGCCAAAACACGGGCACTCGGGAATGTAATGAACACCAAGAGCCCCACTCAACGAAAGGAGTATCTCGGCAAATACCCAAAAGCTGCATGGGAAATCCTTTGTGATGTCTTTGTGACATGCCTCTAGTCCACCTCTAGCCCCGGTTGATACTACCAACTCGGACTAGAGGTGACAAATGAACCAGGACTAATGGTGGCCGTGCCCTCGTCCGCTCCTAGCCATTAGGACCATGACTAAAGATCACACTAGTGCCAGGCCCAAACCAGACACTAGACTAATATGCTCCGGACGAAAGGCATATTTTCTACTAGTGTTGCTTGATTTGTTCGGATCTCGTCGTTGTTCGTCTACGTTTGTGTGTCGTCTGATTGGATCCTTCCAACCTACGTTATTTTTCATCGACGGCGGTTGCTGTTCTGTTGCGCTGGTCCTATAGGACCTTAGCACGATGACTTCCCGACTGTCTACTACAACAATTTGTGCTCGATTTCGGTAATGAAAGGGCGATGATGGCAGCGCGCCTTCTGCTCGCTTCAGTGCTTGTAGTGGTGGCTATGTCCTACGGATCTGGATGTAATTTATATTTCTAACGTTTGTTGTACTACCATGATTGAAGATGAATAGATCGGAAGTTTTTCTTCAAAAAAAAAAACTTGCACAATCTTATATCTTATATATATATATATATATATATATATATATATATATATATATATATATATATATATATATATAGGCTTGCTAAACTATGGCTGCGCGCATTCTACCTTATCCTACGCTCCGGCCACTTCAACCGAGCCAACCTACGCGACTAATTAGGCCGACACGCTAACCAGGTGGAAGGGCGCGGGCGACGTGGGAAAAGATTGATCGTAACGCTTACGACCAAAACTGTTGGCGGCGCTTTGCTGGCCTTCTCCTAGACAAAAAGATAGTAATGGATTACCATCGCCCTGGTGTCGCTTTGCCAGCCTTCTCTCAGAAAAAAAAAATAGTAACATGTTACCGTTGCCATACTTTAGTTAACAGTCATCCCTCGCACGCCTACACCATCGAAACATCGTAAAAGTGACCCAGCCTAAGTGTTAATTCCTAGCTTTTCAGTAGTAACGATTTACCATCACATACAGTTTTCTTTAAAATAATAAACTCCAGTTACATTTCGTACCCACGTTCCCACGATTGTGCATTGACCGGTCACTAGGCGGTCTCTATTCTTTAATACCTCGTTCCTATTGACATCCACCGCATCATCACTATCGCCATCCGCCGCCGCCGCCGCCGCCGCCGCTGTTAACTACTGCCAATTTCTGAGCATGTCTTGCAAAGGTTTTTCTACATTTAGGGTCAGTGCCAGTAAAAAACCAATGACCATTACTATGTATACTCAATCTATTACTGGCAATTTTTAGGGATGAAACCATCGTTCGATGTCTTAGTGTCGGTAAAAAATCGTAGCTCTATTACTATCTACTCTTAATCTACTACTGGCAATGATTAGGGATGCAACCTTCATATCTACCTGCCGGTAAATAACCTAGGTCCATTACTATCTACACTTAATCTATTACTGACAATGTTTAGGAATGAAATCATGATGGCTTAGAGCCGCCGGTAAAAACCTAGGTCCATTACTATCTACACTTAATCTATTACTGGCAATGTTTACAAATGAAATCATGATGTCTTAGAGCCGGTAAAAAACATAGGTCCATTACCATCTATACTTATTTTATTACGGGCAATGAATACTGACGCAAGATCTCGCGTAGCGGAGCAACACATGGTAATATAACTAAACATGTTACTTTATTTTGCACATGCCGTTACCCACCAAATCTGCCTTCTCATCGACCGGCGCACCCGCCTGTGATTAGTAGCAGCAGCCTGCGTAGCGGA
>NW_021269659.1:0-1125 GCF_002162155.2 Triticum dicoccoides
AAATCTAGGTCGTACAAGGCCAATGGGCCCAAGTGGAGGTGATGTAACACCTTTGGACTTGTAGTTTGACTCGGATTCTGCTGCAGCATCAGATTGTTTCGTCCACAACTGAACGCTCCGGACGAATTTGAAGGTGATTCCAATTGGGTTGGAAAGTGCACGAAATCTAGTTTCCAACAAAAAAAGAATCACCCAATTCGGAGTCCGTATGAAAAACTTGTGTGCGTTTTGAGTCAGGTGTGTCTGTGCAGTCCGAATCTGAATCCAGAACGTGAGAGACTTGGACTCTATCTTCTCTTGGGCCAAAAGTGACGTGAGAGAACTTTTTGGACAGCAAATAAACATCTCTTTCTTCCTTATCTTCATATATGGATTGTACAAATGTCCCATACACCTGCAATTAGACAAAACACAAAAGTGTGTGAAGTATTTTTGTTCTGGATAACATAAATAGATTATTGAATAGTTTGCACTAGAAATCACCTGACAAATATGCATATATGCAATATTTTTGGTCATATCCAAGGTAGTCATGTCCTCATCAGGTGGTATATGGCAGCGGTGGTGGTAGCGGTGGTAGTATATGGATATGGATCGGTGGTGGTATATGGACACGGATTGGTGGTGGTATATGGATACGGATTCGGTGCGGTGGTGGTAGATGGCAGGGGCGATGATGATGGTGCGGCGGCAGCGTGACAACTTATGACCAGAACTCGAAACTCTAAAAGACTAGACTCTAAGACCAGCAACTAGACACGACGATGCAACCGCAAATTCAACAAAGCAAAACCCTAAAAAGATTATGCAAGGCTCAGATTGGTTCGGATATGATGAACTAACCCTAATTTTTTTTTGTGGCTTTTTCGTGGACTATAGGTATGAAGAACAGACTCGATCTAAACTACTAAAAAACTGTAAAATCTCACCGAGCAACCTGGAAATCTGATACCACTTGATAGAGGCAAAGGTGTCCCGTCTTTCGATGAGATGATGGATATCGCTTTGGTGGAAGTCGACTTTGACGATCCGACTACGAACGTGCGAGGACGTCGCGCCTTAGCAATCGCTAAACCAACTCCGAGAGGTTATTGACCACGCCGGAGCACGATCAACCTGACCACG
>NW_021269660.1:0-970 GCF_002162155.2 Triticum dicoccoides
ACCGGGAAGAAGTCAAAGAATGGACCCAAGCCTGAGACTGAGTGCTTTTATTGCAAGGGGAAGGGTCACTGGAAGCGGAACTACCCCAAATACTTAGCGGATAAGAAGGCCGGCAACACCAAAGGTATATTTGATATACATGTGATTGATGTGTACCTTACCAGTACTCGTAGTAACTCCTGGGTATTTGATACCGGTGCCGTTGCTCATATTTGTAACTCACAGCAGGAGCTGCGGAATAAACGGAGACTGGCAAAGGACGAGGTGACGATGCGCGTCGGGAATGGTTCCAGAGTCGATGTGATCGCCGTCGGCACGCTGCCTCTACATTTACCTACGGGATTAGTTTTGAACCTTAATAATTGTTATTTAGTGCCAAGTTTGAGCATGAACATTGTATCTGGATCTCGTTTAATACGAGATGGCTACTCATTTAAGTCTGAGAATAATGGTTGTTCGATTTATATGAGAGATATGTTTTATGGTCAGATTCCGATGGTCAATGGTTTATTCTTAATGAATCTCGAGCGTAATATTACACATGTTCATAGTGTAGATGCCAAAAGATTTAAAGTTGATAACGATAGTCCCACATACTTGTGGCACTGCCGCCTTGGTCACATTGGTGTCAAGCGCATGAAGAAGCTCCATGCCGATGGACTTTTAGAGTCTCTTGATTATGAATCGTTTGACACGTGCGAACCATGCCTCTTGGGCAAAATGACCAAGACTCCGTTCTCCGGAACAATGGAGCGAGCAACCAACTTGTTGGAAATCATACATACCGATGTGTGCGGTCCAATGAGCGTTGAGGCTCGCGGAGGATATCGTTATGTTCTCACTCTCACAGATGACTTGAGTAGATATGGGTATGTCTGCTTAATGAAACACAAGTCTGAGACCTTTGAAAAGTTCAAGGAATTTCAGAATGAGGTAGAGAATCAACGTGACCGAAAGATAAAATTCTTAC
>NW_021269661.1:0-1318 GCF_002162155.2 Triticum dicoccoides
GCACTTTATCTTTCGGTCACGTTGATTCTCCACCTCATTCTGAAATTCCTTGAACTTTTCAAAGGTCTCAGACTTGTGTTTCATTAAGTAGACATACCCATATCTACTTAAGTCATCAGTGAGAGTGAGAACATAACGATATCCTCCGCGAGCCTCAACGCTCATTGGACCGCACACATCGGTATGTATGATTTCCAATAAGTTGGTTGCTCGCTCCATTGTTCCGGAGAACGGAGTCTTGGTCATCTTGCCCATGAGGCATGGTTCGCACGTGTCAAACGATTCATAATCAAGAGACTCTAAAAGTCCATCGGCATGGAGCTTCTTCATGCGCTTGACACCAATGTGACCAAGGCGGCAGTGCCACAAGTATGTGGGACTATCGTTATCAACTTTACATCTTTTGGCATCTACACTATGAACATGTGTAATATTACGCTCAAGATTCATTAAGAATAAACCATTGACCATAAAACATATCTCTCATATAAATCGAACAACCATTATTCTCAGACTTAAATGAGTAGCCATCTCGTATTAAACGAGATCCAGATACAATGTTCATGCTCAAACTTGGCACTAAATAACAATTATTAAGGTTCAAAACTAATCCCGTAGGTAAATGTAGAGGCAGCGTGCCGACGGCGATCACATCGACTCTGGAACCATTCCCGACGCGCATCGTCACCTCGTCCTTCGCCAGTCTCCGTTTATTCTGCAGCTCCTGCTGTGAGTTACAAATATGAGCAACGGCACCGGTATCAAATACCCAGGAGTTACTACGAGTACTGGTAAGGTACACATCAATTACATGTATATCAAATATACCTTTGGTTTTGCCGGCCTTCTTATCTGCTAAGTATTTGGGGGCAGTTCCGCTTCCAGTGACCCTTCCCCTTGCAATAAAAGCACTCAGTCTCAGGCTTAGGTCCATTCTTTGACTTCTTCCCGGTAACTGGCTTACCAGGCGCGGCAACCTCCTTGCCGTCCTTCTTGAAGTTCTTCTTACCCTTGCCCTTCTTGAACTTAGTGGTCTTATTGACCATCAACACTTGATGTTCTTTCTTGATTTCAGCCTCTGCTGACTTCAGCATCGAGAACACTTCAGGAATGGTCTTTTCCATCCCCTGCATGTTGTAGTTCATCACAAAGCTCTTGTAGCTTGGTGGGAGCGACTGGAGGATTCTGTCAATGACCGCCTCATCTGGGAGGTTAATGTTCAGCTGGGTCATACGGTTGTGCAACCCAGACATCTTCAGGATGTGCTCACTGACAGAACTGTTTTCCTCCATCTTACAACTGTAGAACTTGTCGGAGA
>NW_021269662.1:0-1156 GCF_002162155.2 Triticum dicoccoides
ACCGGCCGAAGCCTGCGGAACGCACTGGTGCTGAGGTATTTGATATGGTCAAGGATTTGAAAGTCATCTTTGGAAAGGGTCCTGGCGGACAATCAGTTCCGAAGGGAGCTGACGGGCACGCAGCCATGTGGAAGAAGAAATCTATATTCTGGGAGCTAGAATATTGGAAAGTCCTAGATGTCCGCTCTGCAATCGACGTGATGCACGTTACGAAGAATATTTGCGTGAACCTCCTAAGCTTCTTGGGCGTGTATGGGAAGACAAATGATACAAAGGAAGCACGGCAGGACCAGCAACGTTTGAAAGACCCTGATGACCGGCATCCGGAATGGTTTCAAGGTCGTGCCAGCTACGCTCTAACCAAAGAAGAGAAGGTCATCTTTTTTGAATGCCTGAGCAGTATGAAGGTCCCGTCTGGATTCTCGTCCAATATAAAGGGAATAATAAACATGGCGGAGAAAAAGTTCCAAAACCTGAAGTCTCACGACTCCCACGTGATTATGACGCAATTGCTTCCGATTGCTTTGAGGGGGCTCCTGCCGGAAAATGTTCGAGTAGCCATTGTGAAGCTATGTGCATTCCTCAATGCAATCTCTCAGAAGGTAATCAATCCAGAAGTTCTACCACGGTTATAGAACGATGTGATCCAATGTCTTGTCAGTTTCGAGTTGGTGTTCCCGCCATCCTTCTTCAATATTATGACGCACCTCCAGGTTCACCTAGTCGAAGAGATTTTCGTTCTCGGTCCTGTATTTCTACACAATATGTTCCCCTTCGAGAGGTTCATGGGAGTATTAAAGAAATATGTTCGTAACCGTGCTAGGCCAGAAGGAAGCATCGCCAAGGGCTATGGAAATGAGGAGGTAATTGAGTTTTGTGTTGACTTTGTTCCTGACCTTAAGCCGATTGGTCTTCCTCGATCGCGGCACGAGGGGAGACTAAGTGGAAAAGGCACGATCGGAAGGAAATCAACGATATGTATGGACGGCCATTCTCTGACTGAAGCACACCACACTGTACTGACCAATTCCAGCTTGGTGGCTCCGTACTTTGAGAAACACAAGAATATTTTACGCTCGGACAACCCGGGGAAGCCTGAATCCTGGATTAGGAAGGCCCACATGGAGACTTTCGGCAGTTGGTTGAGAAAACATTT
>NW_021269663.1:0-689 GCF_002162155.2 Triticum dicoccoides
TAAAAATGTCAAAAAATAAAAGAAAATAAGTTTCCCATGTGATATGTGGCCTAGTTGTTGGGAAAATTTGCAAATATGAATTTTGACTTCATTTGCAAAATCTCGCGAGAATTTGTAAAAATGGGCATAACTTTTCCAAAATCCTCAAAAACCTAACAGAAAAAAAGATACGGGGCTTTTAAGATCTAGAGAGGCAAAAAAAATCAAAAAAATTCAAACTTACTAATGGCGCACCTGCCCATGGTGCGCCATTAGTATCTTCCCGCCTTCAAAATTCAAAATAAATCAAAAAAATAAAAAAAATTACTAATGGCGCACCTGACCATGGTGCGCCATTAGTATCTTCCCGCCTTCAAAATTCAAAATAAATCAAAAAAATAAAAAAAATTTACTAATGGCGCACCTGCCCGTGGTGCGCCATTAGTATCTTCCCGCCTTCAAAATTCAAAATAAATCAAAAAAATAAAAAAAATTACTAATGGCGCACCTGCCCGCGGTGCGCCATTAGTATGCCGTATATATGGCTGGTCCTCTCCTCCTCTCTTCATTTCATCTTCCCTTCTCTCCTCCACCATACTTCTCCTCTCCGGTGACCTCCTCCTCCTCTCCGGCGACCTCCTCCTCCCTCCTCCCTCCTCCCTCCTCCCCTCCCCTCCCCTCCCCTCCCCTCATGGTTTCTTCTCCCTCCT
>NW_021269664.1:0-1283 GCF_002162155.2 Triticum dicoccoides
TGTGTTTAGAGGTGCCCCTGCCTCCGTATATAAAGGAGGAGAGGAGGGGAGGCTGGCCGGCCAAGGGGGGGAGGCGCAGGAGAGTCCTACTCCCTCTGGGAGTAGGATTCCCCCTCCAATCCTAGTCCAACTAGGATTCCTCGGAGGGGAAAAGAGGAGGAGGGGGCCGGCCACCTCTCCTAGTCCTAATAGGACTAGGGGAAGGGGGGGGGGGGCGCAGCCCAACTAGGGCAGCCCCTTCTCTTTTCGACTAAAGCCCACTATGGCCCAAATAGCTCCCGGGGGGTTCCGGTAACCCTCCCGGTATTCCGGTAAAATCCCGATTTCACCCGGAACACTTCCGATATCCAAATATAGGCTTCCAATATATCAATCTTTACGTCTCGACCATTTCGAGACTCCTCGTCATGTCCGTGATCACATCCGGGACTCCGAACAACCTTCGGTACATCAAAATGCATAAACTCATAATATAACTGTCATCGTAACCTTAAGCGTGCGGACCCTACGGGTTCGAGAACAATGTAGACATGACCGAGACACGTCTCCGGTCAATAACCAATAGCGGGACCTGGATGCCCATATTGGCTGCTACATATTCTACGAAGATCTTTATCGGTCAGACCGCATAACAACATACGTTGTTCCCTTTGTCATCGGTATGTTACTTGCCCGAGATTCGATCGTCGGTATCCAATACCTAGTTCAATCTCGTTACTGGCAAGTCTCTTTACTCGTTCCGTAATACATCATCTCACAACTAACATATTAGTCGTAATGCTTGCAAGGCTTATGTGATGTGTATTACCGAGAGGGCCTAGAGATACCTCTCCGACAATCGGAGTGACAAATCCTAATCTCGAAATACGCCAACCCAACATCGACCATTGGAGACACCTGTAGTACTCCTTTATAATCACCCAGTTACGTTGTGACGTTTGGTAGTACCCAAAGTGTTCCTCCGGTAAACGGGAGTTGCATAATCTCATAGTCATAGGAACATGTATAAGTCATGAAGAAAGCAATAGCAACATACTAAACGATCGGGTGCTAAGCTAATGGAATGGGTCATGTCAATCAGATCATTCTACTAATGATGTGACCTCGTTAATCAAATAGCAACTCATTGTTCATGGTTAGGAAACATAACCATCTTTGATTAACGAGCTAGTCAAGTAGAGGCATACTAGTGACACTTTGTTTGTCTATGTATTCACACATGTATTATGTTTCCGGTAAATACAATTCTAGCATGAATAATAAACATTTATCATGATTATAAG
>NW_021269665.1:0-1214 GCF_002162155.2 Triticum dicoccoides
TGGCCTCTTCAAAATTGTTCAGCACATCTTGCACCTGTTCAGTCATCATTTGCTGAAACTTATCATGAAGCTCCTTGTTCGATAAATTCTCCCAGTCAATCTCGTCGGCTTGTGATCCTGGCATGGTTAGCAGCAATAGAAACACACAAGAATATGATCCTACAGACTACGAACAAGTGGTGGTGGTGGGTGTCACAAATCCGTCAAGCAAAACTCAAATTCTTACCAGTTCTTACCCAGCAGCAGGCGGTGATCGGCAACCGTTGTAGTCAAAAACTCTCAAAGCTTGGATAGAGCGATTACCAGGGAGAGTCAAACGCACGACGTAGATGTATGTGGAGCTGGGAAGGCTTATAATATGGTAGCAAAAAGGGTCAGCAATAATCAATTCAGAGATGCAAAGTTGAATAAATGCTCAACGACGGTACTGTGCTGGTCCTAGGCTAGACTGTGCTAGAGACGTGAGCCTAGAACACTAACAAAATCACGGCGCGGCACGTAAACAAGGGAAAAGCACACTCTGATTTTTTTTTTCGCTCTTTTTTTTTGCGCTGCTTTTTTTTTTGCGAAAAATCACTATAATGGCGAGTGTCTCAAAACTCTTCCTAGCTCAAACTGACAGGATGGGCACGAAATTTTTTCGACCAATTTTTTTTTTCGACTGCCCGGACCCAAAAACTGGAAACGGGTCAAAAAAAACTTCCTATAATGGCCCCTGTCTCAAAACACTCAGAAACACCTAAAAATAGGATAGCCAGAAATTTTTTTTTCCCGAAACCTACTCCGGCAAGGAAACACGAATCGGAATCTAGATGGATCCCGAAAATAAACCTAATAAGCAAAGAACTCGGATTGGTGGTGGATATATGGTGGTGGTATATGGCAGCGGTGGTGGTAGCGGTGGTAGTATATGGATATGGATCGGTGGTGGTATATGGACACGGATTGGTGGTGGTATATGGATACGGATTCGGTGCGGTGGTGGTAGATGGCAGGGGCGATGATGATGGTGCGGCGGCGGCGTGACAACTTATGACCAGAACTCGAAACTCTAAAAGACTAGACTCTAAGACCAGCAACTAGACACGACGATGCAACCGCAAATTCAACAAAGCAAAACCCTAAAAAGATTATGCAAGGCTCAGATTGGTTCGGATATGATGAACTAACCCTAATTTTTTTTGTGGCTTTTTCGTGGACTATAGGTATGAAGA
>NW_021269666.1:0-772 GCF_002162155.2 Triticum dicoccoides
TGGCCTCTTCAAAATTGTTCAGCACATCTTGCACCTGTTCAGTCATCATTTGCTGAAACTTATCATGAAGCTCCTTGTTCGATAAATTCTCCCAGTCAATCTCGTCGGCTTGTGATCCTGGCATGGTTAGCAGCAATAGAAACACACAAGAATATGATCCTACAGACTACGAACAAGTGGTGGTGGTGGGTGTCACAAATCCGTCAAGCAAAACTCAAATTCTTACCAGTTCTTACCCAGCAGCAGGCGGTGATCGGCAACCGTTGTAGTCAAAAACTCTCAAAGCTTGGATAGAGCGATTACCAGGGAGAGTCAAACGCACGACGTAGATGTATGTGGAGCTGGGAAGGCTTATAATATGGTAGCAAAAAGGGTCAGCAATAATCAATTCAGAGATGCAAAGTTGAATAAATGCTCAACGACGGTACTGTGCTGGTCCTAGGCTAGACTGTGCTAGAGACGTGAGCCTAGAACACTAACAAAATCACGGCGCGGCACGTAAACAAGGGAAAAGCACACTCTGATTTTTTTTTCGCTCTTTTTTTTCGCTCTTTTTTTTGCGCTGCTTTTTTTTTTGCGAAAAATCACTATAATGGCGAGTGTCTCAAAACTCTTCCTAGCTCAAACTGACAGGATGGGCACGAAATTTTTTCGACCAATTTTTTTTTTCGACTGCCCGGACCCAAAAACTGGAAACGGGTCAAAAAAAACTTCCTATAATGGCCCCTGTCTCAAAACACTCAGAAACACCTAAAAATAGGATAGCCAGAAA
>NW_021269667.1:0-1152 GCF_002162155.2 Triticum dicoccoides
CCTATAGAACCCTCGAACCCTCGACCGTGAAACCCTCGACCCTTGACCCCTTAACGACCCTCGACCCTCTACCCTAGTTCCCGACCCTCGACCCCTCGGCGATCCTCGACACCCTCGTTCCCGATAAAAATTAAGAAGAAGAAGAAGAAGAAAAAAGAGGAGAATAAGAAAGGAATAGCTAGAGGAGAAGATCGAAGAAAAAAAAAGAAAAAAAAAGGAGAAGAAGAAAGGAATAGTGGAGAAGAAGAGAAAATAGAAATAAAATATTCTATTTTCTCTTCCTATCCACTATTCCTTTCTTCTTCTCCTCTTCTTTTCCTTCTTTTTTCTTCTTCTTATTTATTTCTCCTCTTCTTTTCCTCTCCTCTTCTTCTTTCTTTCCTCTTCTTATTTTCTTCTTTCCTATCCTTCTTTTTCTAAAATTGTAACTTTTGCATATATAAAACTTTTCTAAAATTGTAACTTTCTATATATGAACAAAAAACTTTCTATGAACAAAAAAAACATTTTTAACATATATATTTAGCAAATTCTAGCCACATACATCACATACACATATACATTATAGCCACATACACATATACATCACATATGAACAAAAAATAAACTAATAAAAAGAAAAAAAAACATATTGCAACATATGAACAAAAACATATAGCCACATACATACACATACATTATATATATATATATATATGAAAAAAATTAAACTAATAAAAAAAGTGGTGGCGTTGGCGGGGCAGCGGGGCATGGCGGCAGCGGTGGCGCCGGCGGGGCAGGGCAGGGCAGGGGCGCGGGAGCGAGGCAAGGCAGGGGCGCGAGGCAGGTGCTCACAGAGGGGTGGCGGAGCACGGCGGGCGGCGTCAGGGTGCGAGGACGACGGTGAGGTGGCGTTCGAGGGCGGCGGCGACGGCAAAGTTGAGCAGCCTGACGGCGTCGGAGGCGGCGACGACGGTGAGGTGGACCAGCTTGACGGCGTCGGAGGCGGCGGCGACGACGAGGTGGAGCAGCCTGACGGCTCGGCGGCGACGGTGACGAGGCAGAGCAGGGGGCATCGGGCGGAGAAGAAAGGGATGGATTTTGGAGAAACTGCTAAGTGCTGCTTATATAGCAAAGCCTTTAGTCCCGGTTCATGGCAGAAACCGGGACTAA
>NW_021269668.1:0-1295 GCF_002162155.2 Triticum dicoccoides
AAAACAGCAACTAGGCATCTTACAAGCATCATGAAGATATGCTACAGCACCCCAACATGTAAACAAAAGGCATGGACATGATGTACAGGTAAAGCATGACAAAACATGAACACTGACCTATCTCCAGAAACCACTAGAACATATTCTAAAGGTCATGGCAAGATTGCAAATGATAACAGTTTACAGGCTTAGCAGAAATAACAACAGGTTGCAAAGTTTAGAGCTATCAAACAACATGCTACAGGAACTTATCGTAGAAACTTAAGGCATGGCATGATACTACTAAATGCATAGAACAAAAGTCCTTTACTGACCATGAGCCAAAAAGGATCGGAAGATATGATGGCACCCATGTAAACATGGCAAATGATATGACAGATTTAAACATCGCAGGGACAACGATAAGTAAGCATGTTGGTGAGCTTGTACCACTCACCACAGAGCAATACATGGAATGACAAGGTGACCAACAGAAAGAATACATATTTATGAAGCTAAGGATGGCAAGAGCAAGTTCATAGGGTGCATGGATCAATAGCAAAACACATGACAAAACTGAACTTAATGTTAACTGGCTGACAGCAACATTATTTAGCAATTTGAGAGCAAGATTACAAGAATCTACAGCAGGCTATAAATGCAACCAGGGGCATGGATGAATATATCATGACATGTATAACAAAACATCCTTAGTGAACATCTCCAGATTATGCATAGAATGACTTGTAGCAGCAGGTTTCCATAGCATCAAAATATAGCAGATTCAGCCTACCAAAACAGTAACATCAAGTACTCTACTTAACAAGCTCGATGCACTCACTACAATACTCGCAAAAATACATGGATTGCACCTCTGTAAAGATGGCATGATATAGGTAAAAATATATGTAGAGGTCATGCTCATAGGATGCACACATCAAATGCAACAAAAATGACAAATCACCAAGTTATAACAGTTTCAGCAGATTAACATCATATAGCACTCTTGCAATGATCATAATGGCATCAAGATGGACTCAAACAAGCATGGCACAATGTAATGTAATGAAGAGCATCTCACAATGAACATTTCCATATATTATACATGCAAAACGGAGCTACGGATGATGAGTTATGATGCGATGAACAGGGCATAAAAATGATAAAATCCAGGGACTTGGAAGAAATCGACCTCGAGGGGGAAAAAGTCAACGCGCCGGAATCTTGCCGGAGAGCGGCCGGAGGGAGGTCGGAGGTGGGGCGCGGGGGCCGGAGGAGACCGGGGATTGCCGGATCTGGTCGCTCCCGATCCGATC
>NW_021269669.1:0-1001 GCF_002162155.2 Triticum dicoccoides
GAGGGAACGAGGGGAAGGAGAGGGGGAAACGGTGGCGTAGCTCACCGCGGTTGCAGTGGGCGTCGAAGCGGGCTCGGGGACGCGCTGGAGACGGCGAATTCGACGGCGACGGAGGTCGGAGCCCGAAGAGGGGAACGGCGACGTGGCGGCGATGCAGGGCTTCCGGGGAGCTATGGAGCGGTGGGGAGGAAGAGGGAGTCGAGGCGGAGCTCCTGAGCTAGTCGGGGGAGCGAGGGGTGGCCGGAGATGGCTGCTATGGCGAACGGCGGCGACGGTGGTGTTCGGCCGTGTGAGAGAGAGAGCGAGGGAGAGGAGGGGAGAGCCGGGGGAGAGTGAGAGAGAGCAGGGGGGATCGGGACGGCCTGCGGGAGTCGTCCACGCGGCCAGGAGCGCGTCGGCAAGCAGGAGGTGGCCGCGCGGCCGTGCGCGCGCGAGCACGCAGCAGCTTCGGGGCGAGGGGAGGAAGACGACGGAGAGCTACAGTGGTGGGCTGGGCCGCTGCTGGCTGGGCCGGCCAGCTGGCTGGGCCACACAGTGGAGGAGCCCAGGTAAGTTTTCCCCCTTTTTATTTATGTTTCTGTTTTATTTAATATATCTGCAACTTTGTTGAATTAAATAAAATACCTAGGCAAGTTCAAAAATCACCAAACTATTCCTGGCCCATAGTTGGATTATTTCCAACATGAAACATTTTAGTTTGGAGATATTTGAGCATTTAAATATTTTATATTATTTTAAATGCCCAAATTCAAATATTTATGATTTAATTCAAAAACCCTAGGATGGCCTAGGAAAATGTGCACCATTTTTGGCAGAGGTTCTGAACCAAGACAAAAATGATGGGCATTTTAGAAGGGCATTTCAGGTTCATTGAAAAATTATTTTAGTAACCCTAGTTGGTTTCAGAGGGGACTGGGGGTTCTGTCATCCCCATTTCAAGTTTCTGATGAAAGAGTAAACATGATGCAACACTCTAATGCATGACTAGCTAGGTTGTGACA
>NW_021269670.1:0-1170 GCF_002162155.2 Triticum dicoccoides
CCGGAGTTCGTCAATCGTGGAAATCACTCCGGGACCCCAAAACTAAGTAATAATGCAAGAAATGGGCCAAAATCGTCCCAAAATGCGCTTGTTGATGATCGACACGTAAGGGCACCATGGGGTCAAACAACCGTGGAAATCACTTTGGGGCCCCAAAACAGTGAGTAATAGTCCATGAAACGGGCCAGAATCGGCCAAAACTGCGAGTGTTGATGACCGACACGTAAACGGACCTTAGGGTTCAACCACTATGGAATCGCTTCGGGACCCCTAAATGATGAGTAATAGTCCACGAATCGCGTCAGAATTGGCCAAAACTGTGAGTGTTGACGACAGAGACGCAAACGCACCCCGGGGATTGTAAATAATGGAAATCGCTCTGGGACGCCAAAACGGTGAGTAATAGTACACAAAACGGACCAGAAATTGGCCAAAATTGTGAGTGTCATTGACCGACACGTAAACGCACCACGGGGTTCGTAAATCATGAAAATCACGCTTGGACCAAAAAACAGAGTAATAGTCCAAGAAACGGGCCAGAATCGGCCAAAACTGTGGGTGTTGATGACTAACACGTAAGTGCGCCTTGGGGTTCTGCAACTATGGAAATCACTTCAGGCCCAGAAAACGGTGACTAAAAGTCCACAAAACGCGTTAGAATTGGCCAAAACTGTGAGTGTTCATAACCGACACGTAAGCGCACCAGGGGGTTCGTTAATCGTGGGAATCATTCCGGGGCCCCTAAACAGTGAGTAATTGTCCATGAAACGGGCCAGAATTGGCCAAAACTACTAGTATTGATGACCGACATGTAAACGCACCCCGGGGATCGTTAATCGTGGAAATCACACCGGGGCCCCAAAACAGTGAGTGTTGATGACCGACACCTAAACGCACCTTGGGGTTCAACAACTATGGAAATCGCTTCGGGAGCCTAAATGGTGAATAATAGCCCACGAATCGCGTCAGAATTGGCCAAAACTGTGAGTGTTGACGACAGACACGCAAACGCACTCCGGGGATTGTCAATCGTGGAAATCTCTCTGGGACGCCCAAACGGTGAGTAATAGTGCATGAAACGGACGAGAATTCGCCAAAATTGTGAGTGTTTATGACCGACACATAAACGCACCCCGGAGTTCGTCAATCGTGGAAATCACTCCGGGACCC
>NW_021269671.1:0-2089 GCF_002162155.2 Triticum dicoccoides
GATACATAGACAACACCATGTCCCTAGTAAGCCTCTAGTTGACTAGCTCGTTAATCAATAGATGGTTACGGTTTCCTGACCATGGACATTGGATGTCGTTGATAACGGGATCACATCATTAGGAGAATGATGTGATGGACAAGACCCAATCCTAAGCCTAGCACAAGATCATGTAGTTCGTATGCTAAAGCTTTTCTAATGTCAAGTATCATTTCCTTAGACCATGAGATTGTGCAACTCCCGGATACCGTAGGAGTGCTTTGGGTGTGCCAAACGTCACAACGTAACTGGGTGGCTATAATGGTACACTACGGGTATCTCTGAAAGTGTCTGTTGGGTTGGCACGAATCGAGATTGGGATTTTGTCACTCCGTGTAAACGGAGAGGTATCTCTGGGCCCACTCGGTAGGACATCATCATAATGTGCACAATGTGACCAAGGGGTTGATCACGGGATGATGTTTTACGGAACGAGTAAAGAGACTTGCCGGTAACGAGATTGAACAAGGTATCGGTATACCGACAATCGAATCTCGGGCAAGTACCATACCGCTAGACAAAGGGAATTGTATACGGGATTGATTGAGTCCTTGACATCGTGGTTCATCCGATGAGATCATCGTGGAACATGTGGGAGCAAACATGGGTATCCAGATCCCGCTGTTGGTTATTGACCGGAGAACATCTCGGTCATGACTACATGTCTCCCGAACCCGTAGGGTCTACACACTTAAGGTTCGATGACGCTAGGGTTATAAAGGAAGTTTGTATGTGGTTACCGAATGTTGTTCGGAGTCCCGGATGAGATCCCGGATGTCACGAGGAGTTCCGGAATGGTCTGGAGGTAAAGATTTATATATAGGAAGTCCTGTTTCGGCCATCGGGACAAGTTTCGGGGTCATCGGTATTGTACCGGGACCACCGGAAGGGTCCCGGGGGCCCACCGGGTGGGGCCACCTGCCCCGGGGGGCCACATGGGATGTAGGGGGTGCGCCTTGGCCTACATGGGCCAAGGGCACCAGCCCCAAGAGGCCCATGCGCCTAGGGAACCCTAGAGGGAAGAGTCCTCAAGGGGGAAGGCACCTCCGAGGTGCCTTGGGGAGGATGGACTCCTCCCCCCCTCCTGGCCGCACCCCTTTCTTGGAGTAGGGGGCAAGGCTGCGCCTCCCCCTTCTCCCCTGCCCCTATATATAGTGGAGGGGAGGGAGGGCATCCATACCTGAGCCCCTGGCGCCTCCCTCCCTCCCGTGACACCTCCTCCTCTCCCGTAGGTGCTTGGTGAAGCCCTGCAGGATTGCCACGCTCCTCCATCACCACCACGCCGTTGTGCTGCTGCTGGATGGAGTCTTCCTCAACCTCTCCCTCTCTCCTTGCTGGATCAAGGCGTGGGAGACATCATCGAGCTGTACGTGTGTTGAACGCGGAGGTGCCGTCCGTTCGGCACTAGGATCATCGGTGATCTGGATCACGACGAGTACGACTCCATCAACCCCGTTCACTTGAACGCTTCCGCTTAGCGATCTACAAGGGTATGTAGATGCACTCTCTTTCTACTCGTTGCTGGTCTCTCCATAGATAGATCTTGGTGATTCGTAGGAATTTTTTTTGAATTTCTGCTACGTTACCCAACATATCTCACCTACAAAATTCGGATCATTACAACTCATGGACAACATAGGGGGTCTTACAACATAATCCATTCAGAGACATGACACAACTTGAAAATACAGTAATCTAATGACAATTTCAACTGGTATCTAAAGAAGAACTGGGATTACCCTGGGCTACAGATAGCAGAAGCAGCAGGACCTCCTCCGTCTTCAAATGCAACATTCTGCCTGTAATTCTTGGGTTGCTTGCATAATGCATGCAGCTAATTGCATGATTTCCAGCTTCAAGATCGAGATTACCTCATTCATGGCAGCCACACCATCTCTTTCTGCCTCTAGTAGAGCCTCAAGAACTATAATATCTATGCTTAGACTCCTCTCCGATGGTGTTGCCTCTGAACTGCTACAATCTGGTAACATGGATGGCGCACTGCTTCCACAAATAGATTTCGGGGTTGTACATTGTGTCCTAGTGTGAA
>NW_021269672.1:0-1264 GCF_002162155.2 Triticum dicoccoides
GCCTCATCTGGGAGGTTAATGTTCAGCTGGGTCATACGGTTGTGCAACCCAGACATCTTCAGGATGTGCTCACTGACAGAACTGTTTTCCTCCATCTTACAACTGTAGAACTTGTCGGAGACATCATATCTCTCGACCCGGGCATGAGCTTGAAAAACTAGTTTCAGCTCTTCGAACATCTCATATGCTCCGTGGTGCTCAAAACGCTTTTGGAGCCCCGGTTCTAAGCTGTAAAGCATGCCGCACTGAACGAGGGAGTAATCATCAGCACGAGACTGCCAAGCATTCATAATGTCTTGGTTCTCTGGGACGGGAGCGTCACCTAGCGGTCCTTCTAGGACATATTGTTTCCTGGCAGCTATGAGGATGATCCTCAGGTTCCGGACCCAGTCCGTATAGTTGCTGCCATCATCTTTCATCTTGGTTTTCTCTAGGAACGCGTTGAAGTTCATGTTGACATTAGCGTTGGCCATTGATCTACAAGACATATTTACAAAGGTTTTAGACTAAGTTCATGATAATAAAGTTCTAATCAAATTATGAACTCCCACTTAGATTAGACATCCCTCTAGTCATCTAAGTGTTACACGATCCGAGTCGACTAGGCCGTGTCCGATCATCACGTGAGACGGACTAGTCATCGTCGGTGAACATTCTCATGTTGATCGTATCTTCCATACGACTCGTGTTCGACCTTTCGGTCTCCGTGTTCCGAGGCCATGTCTGCACATGCTAGGCTCGTCAAGTTAACCCTAAGTGTTTTCGCTGTGTAAAATTGTCTTACACCCGTTGTATGTGAACGTAAGAATCCATCACACCCGATCATCACGTGGTGCTTAGAAGTGACAAACTGTAGCAACGGTGCACAGTTAGGGGAGAACACTTCTTGAAATTTTATAAGGGATCATCTTATTTACTACCGTCGTCCTAAGTAAACAAGATGCATAATACATAATAAACATCACATGCAATTATATAGTTGTGACATGATATGGCCAATATCATATAGCTCCATTGATCTTCATCTTCGGGGCTCCATGATCATCTTGTCACCGGCTTGACACCATGATCTCCATCATCATGATCTCCATCATCGTGTCTTCATGAAGTTGTCACGCCAACGACTACTTCTACTTCTATGACTAACGTTTAGCAATAAAGTAAAGTAGTTTACATGACGTTATTCAATGACACGCAGGTCATACAAAAAATAATGACAACTCCTATGGCTCCTGCCGGTTGTCATACTCATCGACATGCAAGT
>NW_021269673.1:0-8909 GCF_002162155.2 Triticum dicoccoides
GAAGAAGAAGAAGAAGAAGAAGAAGAAGAAGAAGAAGAAGAAGAAGAAGAAGAAGAAGAAGAAGAAGAAGAAGAAGAAGAAGAAGAAGAAGAAGAAGAAGAAGAAGAAGAAGAAGAAGAAGAAGAAGAAGAAGAAGAAGAAGAAGAAGAAGAAGAAGAAGAAGAAGAAGAAGAAGAAGAAGAAGAAGAAGAAGAAGAAGAAGAAGAAGAAGAAGAAGAAGAAGAAGAAAAGGCTACACCAGTAGGAGGGCATTATGGATGGATGAAATATTTCCTCTCTTGTAAAAAAAATTATTCCCTCTCGGTGTATATTGATATAGATGGACTATTTCGATGGTGTGCATGTCTTTGGAACAGAGTAGTAGCGTGGGTCTGCTTGACCACGGGCCGTTAATGGGCCAAGAGTTACAAAGGTCCTCATATGGGCCGAAAAAAGTCATGGGCCACACATGGGCCGGAAGTTAAAACGGGCTAAATCATATTGGACGGCCCAAATGATGCTACTGGGCCTAATTCGGATAGGGCGTAACGGGCCCTGGGTTAGCGGGCTATAAATGGGCTATATGCGAACAGGCCGTTAACAGGCTTTCCGTGGGCCGGCCCGCCACCTTTTGACCAAGTCAAACGGGCCGGCCTTTTCATATGAATGGGCCTCTGTTGGGCCGTGCCACATGTCGTCGTATCATAGGCGCCTTTGGTCCAATGAGCGGATGACATCTGTCCCAATGGTGAGCCGACACGTGTTTCCTCCAGCCAATGATGACTTTACACGTGGAAAATCCCCATTGGTCGGGGCTGTTAATGGGTTATCGGATCCAAAACCCGACCCGATAGCTTAACGGCGTTTCGTTACGGTGGATGCCACGTGTCGGTCACCCTTGACGAAAGCACTTCTGTGACGCGCGATTTATCGTCATGGAAGTGGACACTTCCGTGATGATAATTTTGGTAATGTCATGGAACACTTCTATGACAGCACAGGTATGACTATCTTGATTCTGTCATAAAATCGTCATGGATGTACATGCATGACAAAAAACGCGACCTACTGTGACAAACACGTATCATCACGGAAGTGTATTTTTTGTAGTGAAAGGCCTCACCTAGGCGTTGTACTTGGGCCTCTCCCTTACCTGCAGCCCAACCCACGCAGTAGCAGCAGCCCATCCAGCCCGCTAGCGACAGTAGCATTGTCTCCCCTGTACGGCAGCTCATCTAGATGTGCCACGTCGACGTCCGGTCAATTTGACGGCCGGAGAAGCTTCCCTAGCCCTATAAAACACGTTCCTCGTGCCCTAGGGTTCCTCCTTGACCGATCCCACCCCCTCTTACCCTCGTCGCCGCTCAGGTAAGTCTCCACGCGCCTTGCCATCGCCCTGCTCACCATGACCCGGCCGAGCTCAAGCTCGAGCTCGGAGCAGCCTCCCCGACCACCTCCGGCCTCTCTACGGCGGCCTGGAGAGAACCACGTTGACCCCTCCATCTCCTACAAGCACGCACGCGTCTCCACGGCCCCTGAATCGGCCTCCTCGACCATGTTTTCTTCCCGAACTTGAAGACCGGCAAGCTCCACGCGATGCCGCACCGTCTCCATCGCGTATCCAGCCACTTCTTCATGTCCTAGGGGAGCTAGGTGTAGCCCTTTTTCCCCGCTGCCCTTCTTGCCGTCGTATTCTTTCATGCGGCGACGTAGCGTTCGTGCCAAGTTCGTGTCCTCCGTGCTCTCGCCATAGGTGCAGTATATTTTTGTTTGGGGCACTCCTGTTCTGGCACACGCACTCCCTGCAAGTGAAGCCTCCACCTGATCCTGCACGCATGCCCACATGATGCACGCGCTCACGCACCTGAGCACCACACCTCTGCACATACCCACACAGTTGCACCCTGCTCGCTGTAGCTTCGTCATCCATGGTGTCTTCGCCCTTGTTCCCACGCACTCGCAGCACACACGCACGCCTCTCCCGATGCACGCGCATGCGCTTAGCCACATCCTCACGCACGCCTAGCCATGCACACACACGCTTGGCATCAAGCAGAAGCCACCATGGCTGAAGCTTGCGAGCTTCATGCTCACGCCACGCACATCCATCATTGCTCCGCTTGCACACGCGCGTCCTCACCCCATTCTCGTAGGTCCGCAGCTGCTCTGCATCATGAGCCGTCGCCTCCTAGCTCGTCACCGCCGGCACGGGTGATCTCTGTGTCGCCATACCCAAAGGCTCAGCCTTCTGGCACTAAGTCAAAAGAGGCCAGGCGCCCATCACATTGCATAGCCCCCTCCTCTAGCGCAGTGGTCAACGTCCTTTTCCCCGCCAACCTGCCTAGGAGACCTGGAGTCGAGTCCCAGGCTCCACACATTTTTGTTTTGTTTGTTGTGGCCTTTTTATTTCTTTCACTGTGACGCTTTGGCCCCGCTGTCATCCACACACAATCACATGCCCACTGTCATACACCCACGCACATAGCCCCTCCTTTTCTTTATCGTTTTCCATATTTATCCCGAAATTCCATTTCTGGAAAGGGGTGGCTTTCCAAATCTGGAATATTTCCAATTCTGTCATATCCATTTCAGGCAGTATTTAATTAATGCATCTATGAGCATTTTTCTATAGTAACCCCTACATATTATATATGTATTTGGGGTAGAAAAATCCAATGAATCCATTGGTGGCACCCATTTCATCATCTGAGCAAGTTTGCACACATGCCATTTTACATCATGTGGCTGTGTTGTCTTTCATGTGTATATTTATGCAAATGTGCTATGGGGTAGTTTTGCACATGAACGTGCTCTTTTACATGCCATCTTACTGCTAGGACTTATTTCATGCCATGAAGTGCATTATAGTGAGTGCAACAAGCTTGCAAACATGCCTACTCAAATCTGTTCTGCCATGCCATGTTTATTTTGCTAAGTCTGAAACTGCCAGCATAACTTGCCATTTTGCATTGAAGCGGTCATCAAATCCATGTGTTTCTGGACAATGCTCAATGAGGGAGTTTTATTAAGTGCATTTAGTTCTAACATGACATGCTCTTGTTTGCCATGGTCAGTTCCTCTAGCATGTAGTTTACTAGCTCTAAACATTGCAACCTGATGTTGTTTCTGCCTTGTCTAGTATTTCTGTAAGTCTATAAAACTGTTATCATTTGTCAGTTTGCCATGATGTTTTGGTGATGATATAGAAGGTTTTAGAAATAGTTCAGTGTTCATATTTTGTAGTGTGTGTTATGTACCTCAATGCTATGCCATTTGTTCCATGTTTGCATGCTCTAGCATATTTAAATGTTGCATCCAAGTTGGCATGTTGTTGTTTGTACAGCTTTGCATTGCATTTTGTTTTGCTCATCATTTGCAAACCGTGCATCCGTTTCTGGTGATCCTTATATGGATTTCAACCGAAATCTTCTAATTTTCCCAATGACATGCTTGGGCTACCAAGATTCTGACCATATCCACCTTGTCTCCACTGTCTCCTTCCCGTTGGCGTATGCATTCGTGTTCCTCGTGCATGTAGGATGTATTATTTTCCATGTCATGTTATGTGTTGTGTGTTTACCATGTTGTTTGCTTCTTTCTGGTGTTGCTTCTTCTTGATAGTTCCGGTAGCGTTGCGGTTGTGAGGATCTGTTTGACTACGTTGGTCCGTCTTCTTCACGGACTCGATCTTCTTCCTAGCGGGATTTCAGGCAAGATGACTGTCACCTTGGATCTCACTACTATCTTTGCTATTCTAGCTGTCTCGATGCTATCGCTATGTCGCGCTACCTACCACTTGTTCATCAAGCCTCCCAAATTTCCATGATAGCCTCTAACCATTTTTACCCTTCCTAGCAAACTGTTGTTTGGCTATGTTACCGCTTTGCTCAGCCCCTCTTATAGCATTGCTAGTTGCAGGTGCAGTTGCAGGTTGTTCCATGTTGGGACATGGATTTCTTGGATATCATGGGATATCACGATATCTCTTATTTAATTAATGCATCTATATACTTGGTAAAGGGTGGAGGGCTCGGCCTTTTGCCTGGTGTTTTGTTCCACTCTTGCTGCCCTAGTTTCCGTCATACTAGTGGTATGTTCCTTGATTTTGCGTCCCCAACATGGTGAGGGTTTATGGGCCCCTCTTGACAGTTTGCTTTGAATAAAACTCTTCCAGTAAGGCCCAACCTTGGTTTTACATTTGCCTAACAACCTAAGCCTTTTTCCCTTGGGTTCCACGAACCCGAGGGTCATCTTTATTTTAAATCCCTCGGGCCAGTGCTCCTCCGAGTGTTGGTCCAACCTGGGTGATGTCCGGCGCCCCCTGGGTAACCAGGTTCTATGCCAACCCGACGTCTTGCCCATCCGGTGTGCCCTGAGAACGAGATATGTGTGACTCCTATCAGGATTTGTCGGCACATCGGGCGGTCTTGCTGGACTTGTTTTACCATTGTCGAAATGTCTTGTGCACCGGGATTCCGAGTCTGATCGGAGGGTCCCACGATGGAGGATTGTCTCCTCGAATCGTGAGCTTGTCATGGGCTAAGTTGGGACACCCCTGCAGGGCTTAAACTTTCGAGAGCCATGCTCGCGGTTATGTGGAAGATGGGAATTTGTTAATATCCGGTTGTAGAAGACTTGAAGTAAACTCAATTAAAATACACCAATCGCGTTGCGTAACCGTGATGGTCTCTTTTCGGGGAAGTTCGAGAAGAGAACACGGTTGAGTTATGTTTGAACGTTTGCGTAGTTTGCGACCGTTTGCATAGTTTCTCATCTTACTCTTGTACTCGTAAGTTAGCCACCATACTTTGCTTAGTCGCTGCTGCGACCTCACCACTTTACCCCTTCCTTACCCATGAAGCTTTGCTTGTCTTCATACCCATGGTAATGGGATTGCTGAGTCCTCGTGCCTCACAGATTACTACACCAATAGTTCCAAGTACAGGTAATGCGATGATCATGACGCGAGAGCGATGTTTATTGTTTTGGAGTCTTGTTCTGCTTCTTCTTTGTACGAGGGATAGGTTCCTAGTCGGCAGCCTGGGCTAGCAGGGTGGATGTCGTTTGAGCTTCTGTTTGTGATTCATCCATAGTCGGATGTTGTTCTATGTATGTTGTATTGATGTATTCTCGTGGCATTTGTATACCTTGTATGTATCCCCATCTATTATGTAATGTTGATGTAATGATATCCACCTTGCAAAAGCGTGTCAATATGCGGTTCTATCCTTGGTGGGACCTTCGAGTCTCTTTAGGATAGTATCGCATATTGGGCATGACATAAAGCCAAGATTGAAGCTATTGAGAGTTGGCCGCAGCCCAAAACGGTCACACAAGTGAGGAGTTTCCTTGGCCTCACTGGTTTCTATAGGCATTTTGTGACAGATCTTAGCACCATTTCTGCACCTCTCAACGAGCTTACAAAGAAGGATGTGCCTTTTGTTTGGGGTACCGCACAGGAAGAAGCCTTCGCGGTATTGAAAGATAAGTTGACACATGCTCCTTTACTCCAACTTCCTGATTTTAATAAGACTTTTGAGCTTGAATGTGATGCTAGTGGAATTGGATTAGGAGGTGTGTTATTACAAGATGGCAAACCTGTTGCATACTTTTCTGAAAAATTGAGTTGGCCTAGTCTAAACTATTCTAGTTATGATAAAGAATTATATGCTCTTGTTCAGAACTTAGAAACATGGCAACATTATTTATGGCCCAAGGAATTTGTTATACGTTCTGATCATGAATCTTTGAAACACATGAAAGTCAAGCAAAAGTGAACCGTAGACATGCTAAATGGGTTGAATTCATTGAGACTTTCCCTTATGTCATTAAACACAAGAAGGGTAAAGAAAATGTTATTGCTGATGCATTGTCTCATCGTTGTTGTAACTCCCCGAGACCGATGTGCCAGGTGTCTTCCAGTTATTCGCTGTTGTTGCCTTGTCTTTCGCTTGCGTGTTGCATCTTGCCATGTCATCATGTGCATTGCATCATCATGTTTTCAAAACTTGCATTCGTCCGGGCCTCCCCGTTCCTTCCGTTGTCCGTTCTGAGCCCAGACACACTCGCACGCGCCCGCGACATGTCCAAAATATTATTTAATAAGTGGCCAGAAAATGTTCTCGGAATGGGTTGAAAGTTGGCATGCGGTGTTGTTATGTTGTTAGTAGGTCGCCTACCAAGTTTCATCGCATTCGGAGTCCGTTTGACGCCCCAACAATTAACTATAGCGGCAATATAACTGGTCAAACGTCGGACGTTTTCGGTCTCCGAAAACTGTTGCCGGGATTTTCCTCTTTTCCTCCCTAGACCATCTACACAGCCCACTACCAACCGACAGGCCCAACCTAACCTCTCCTGTCAGCCCGCAGCTCTCCTCGCGCGCGTGTCCGAAAGCTATCCCGGAACCGACCCGGGCAGTCATCGCCGTTGGGTCCGGATCATCCCCTAACATCTATAAAACATCACTATTTTCTTATTTGGACTCCCTAGTCTATATTTCCGGAATGTCCGATTTTGATCGGAGGGACCAAATCGCCAGCATCTAGTTCCCCTACCTATTTATAACCAGACCAAGCCCTAATTTTTAGGAGATGTCCCATCCATCCCATCATGCGCCGCCACCCACTCAAATCTCTCGGGATCCATCCCCCAACCCCAGCAGCCTCCGACCACCTCCTGGTTTTCAGCGCAGCCGCACCTGATCCCCTCTCCTCCCTCCATGGCGACGTCGCAGCCGGCAAACCTAGCCACCAGGACCGGCCTCCTCCCTGTCCTTCCTCCTCCTTCCCGAGGCTCCTTTCTTCTCTAACCTCTCTCCCTCTCGTTCCTCTCGTAGGAGCTCGCCGCCGCTGCCGTGGATTTGGAGCAGCGCCACCATCGAGCTTAGTCCGTGGCCGCCGTTGCTCGGATCCAGCGATGGCCGACCTGATCCACACATTTCGCCCCACGCCGGACCTCCCCTTGTTCTGCTCCCATCCCAGTCCGCCAAACCACGGCCATGGCTACCAGAGGCTTGTCGTGGGTCATCCAGGACCTCACCGTGCCAACTCCATCTCTTCCTCGCAGGACCGGGGCCTGCTGCTCGCTGGTGGGCGCCTCCTCTGCCGCTCGTGCTCTCCCTTCCTCTTCTGTTTCCCTCTCCTTCTTACCAGAGAGCTGTTGCCATCTTCTTACAGCTTGCCAGCCATGGAACTCGGATGTGTGCCCCGAACCGTCTCCATGCACAGGATTGGCTCCATCCCCAAGGCCGCCGGACCTCGTCTGCCCTGCTGCATCGCCGGATCCGGCCGCCAGGACACTTCAGCGCCGCCGCTTCCTTCCTCCTGCTGCTCGATCCCATACTTCACGAACGAGGCGACCAACGCTCCCCTCTGTTGACTTGGTCTAGCGCCAACGTGGACGAGTGCCACATCGCCCGCGCATGCCCACCTCTGCCTCAACTTCGCGTGGGCCACCAAATCCGCGAGGCCCATGTCTGGTTTTCCTCTCCACCGCCTTGGGCCAAAGCCCATGGGTGAGTTTCCTCGCAGCCCCCCTCTGTAGGCCCAGCGTGGGTAGTTTTAGCCCATAGTCAGGTTTTTTTCCTGTCTGCGAATTTGTCTTTTGTCCAGTAAAAAATAGATTTGCAGTAAAGCCCTCCAACTTCATGCATTTAATAACTCCACAACCGTGCATCGGACTAAAATGTTTTATATATGAAAAATGCTTAGAATTATGTGTAGATTAATAATATGCCACTTTCATGCATGTTAAAAATGTTTAAACTTGTTGTTTGCTTTGTTTTGCCATATTGCCATGCTAAAACGATTTATTTCATAACTTAATAATCGTAGCTCCATTTTAAATAAACTTTATATGTAAATGGGGTAGAAAAATGCCTAGTTTAACTTGGTGCATTCATCTTGCATGTTTAACAACTCTAAAATATGGTTTAGGACAGAACAGCACCAAATCTAAATTATGCATATGGGGATTTACCGGAATTGTTGTTCGTTGTTTCCGGCCTCATTTAAACTTGCCTAGATAGGTAGTTTTGTTGTGCCTCACCTCTTGCCATGTTTAACAACATGTAATATTGTTGAGTACCTAACCGGGATTGAACTAAATAATTGATGTGGTGTTTCGTCAATATGCAACTTGTTGCATATTGAGCTCCATTTAATTTGTAGTATTGTTTGTTGCACTTTGCCATACCATGCATATTTAACCGGACATGCATCATACTTGGTTGTGCATCATGCCATGTTTATGTGATGGTTGTTTACTATATTGTTTGCTTCTTTCCGGGTTGTTTCTCTCGTTAGCATCGATTTCGTTCTGGAGTTGTGAGATCCGTTCGACTACGTCTGTTTGTCTTCTTCATGGACTTGTTCTTCTTCCTTGCGGGATCTCAGGCAAGATGACCATATCCTCGAAATCACTTCTATCTTTGCTTGCTAGTTGTTCGCTCTATCGCTATGTCGCACTATCTACCACTTGTATATCATGTCTCCCATATTGCCATGCCAAGCCTCTAACCCACCTTTCCTAGCACACCATTGTTTGGCTATGTTACCGCTTTTGCTCAGCCCCTCTTATAGCGTTGCTAGTTGCAAGTGAAGATGAAGCTGGTTCCATGTTGGAACATGGATTTTGTTGGGATATCAAAATATCTCTTATTTACTTTAATGCACCTATATACTTGGGAAAGGGTGGAAGGCTCGTCCTTATGCCTGGTGTTTAGTTCCGCTCTTGCCGCCCTAGTTTCCATCATACATGTGTTATGTTCCTTGATTTTGCGTTCCTTACGCGGTTGCGTGTTATGGGAACCCCTTGACAGTTTGCTTTGAATAAAACTCCTCCAGCAAGGCCCAACCTTGGTTTTACATTTGCCTCACCACCACCTACTTTTCCCTGGGAGTGGCGCTCCCGAGGGTCATCTTTATTTA
>NW_021269673.1:9086-26122 GCF_002162155.2 Triticum dicoccoides
TCTCTAAGTGTTGGTCTGAACCAGAGCCACTTGCAGCGCCACCTCGAGGAAACTTGAGGGTTGGTTTTAGTTGTATGTAGTGTTCATCCGGTGTTGCCCTGAGAACGAGATATGTGCAGCTCCTATCGGGATGTCGGCGCATCGGGCGGTCTTGCTGGTCTTGTTTTACCATTGTCAAAATGTCTTGTAACCGGGATTCCGAGACTGATCGGGTCTTCTCGGGAGAAGGAATATCCTTCGTTGACCATGAGAGCTTGTGATGGGCTAAGTTGGGACACCCTTGTCGGGTTTGAACTTTCGAAAGCCATGCCCGCGGTTATGTGGTAGATGGGAATTTGTTAATGTCCAGTTGTAGAAAACTTGAAACTTAACTTAATGAAAATGCATCAACCCCGTGTGTAGCCATCATGGTCTCTTCTCGGCGGAGTCCGGGAAGTGAACACGGTTCTTGTGTTATGCTTGAATGTAAGTAGTTTCAGGATCACTTCTTGATCATTTCTAGCTTCACGACCGTGCGCTGCTTCTCTTCTCGCTCTCTTTTGCATATGTTAGCCACCATATATGCTTAGTGCTTGCTGCAGCTCTACCTCATTACCCCTTTCCTACCCATAAGCTTAAATAGTCTCAATCTCGCAGGTGTGATATTGCTGAGTCCTCGTGGCTCACAGATACTTCCAAACAGTTGCACGTGCCGATGATACCAGTATAGGTGACGCAACCCAGCTCAAGTGGGAGCTCGAAGAAGATCTTGTTCATTGTGTTGTTTAGTTTCCGGTTGATCAGTAGTGGAACCCATTTGGGACGATCAGGGATCTAGAAATTGGGGTTGTCTTCTTTTATTTTGGTTCCATAGTCGGACCTTGATTGTATTCTGGATGATGTATGTTTAACTTGTATTTGTGTGAAGTGGCGATTGTAAGCCGACTCTTTATCCCTTTCTTTTTCAGTACATGGGATTGTGTGAAGATTACCCCTCTTGTGACAAACCTACCATGCAGCTATGCCTCTAAGTCTTGCCCCAACACGTTGGAGATATAGCCGCATCGTGGGTCTTACAAGTTGGCATCAGAGCCTTCCCTGACTTAGGACCCCCTGCTTGATCGAATCGCTGACGTTGTTGAGTCTAGAACAAAATGTTTGAGTCTTAGGATTATATATATCAGAGGTAGGATTCTTTTTACTCCTCCGTCCCTTCGTCGCTCTGGTGAGGCCTCCTGACATAGAAGTTTTGACTCTTCTCTCCTCAAATTTCACGAAAAAAAATTAGGATCACGCAGGTATCTTGGAATCGTTCCAATAGTCTTGTGACGAGAACATTGTTCTTGGTGCCTCCTGACATTTAGGGGTTGTGGCAGTGTCCCGGGGAGTTCAGCTCCGAGGTGTTGTCGTCACAATTTTATCGTTGCGGTTCTAGAATACCTGAGTTTCGCCGACATCGAAAATCTCTTTTATGCAGATGTTGGTGAGATAACCTCGACGCCACCCAGCACTGGGGCGGGATGTCGGGAGTATTTTCATAATCGTATAACGTATGCTTTTCGAAGCTTGAGGTACACGATTTCCGAAGGTTTCTTGGTTATGTGTTGAAGGATGGATACAGCTGGATGTAGGATTTGCTAGTTTTGGGTGAGATATTAAGCTTCCCCTGTATCCCCAACACCTGATTGCATAACCAGAAAGTTTCAGGAGTTTATAAGTGGGAATTCAAGTAGCTCGTAGGAATTCTTTCCAACAGACACATGATATGACATGGGGTCTATCATATGTTTGTTCCGGCTTATTTTGCAAGCCAATCCTTCGTTTTGTTTTGAGTTGTGGTATTCGAGTTGCTTCAATGTCAAGGGTTGATTCCATACCTTTTCCTAAAATAGTGTTCTCATATTTCTATGGGAGTGCTAATACTTTTTCGATAATCGAGATGGTCATGTCAATCCTTTTCAACTGGCGTGTTTCTCTTCAAGTCGATCCGATCATTTTCCCATCTGCAAGATCAACTCAAAGTCTTCTCAGCGTTATTTGTTTCATCCGTCCCAAGTTGCCTTTGGTTTCCCGCCCTCCCACCCTTTTTATTCAAGGACTCGTATATCTGAATCAAGTATCCATCTTATGAATGTGAAGTTTCTTCACTCTTTCCGTCAATGTTCTTATCCGGTGATTCTCAGGAAGATTCTAACGGAGCTTCAAGTGTTTTATTCTTCGTTCTTTTCTTCTCCGGTGGATTCAATTCAAGCTTTGTCGAGCATATCCTCTCCCAGTTTCAAATGCTTTCTTATGCCGGTGCACTTCTTTATTATTCACCTCTTGTTTTCCATTTGTTCCGTTGTGCTGAAGATATCTCGGAATATTAGTGCTTCTATTCTTGATCAATCCAAGCTATTTTCGAGGTCTTACCTTATTCAAGCCATATAATTCAACCGACGCAATCCCTTTTTCAAATCGTTTAACGGTGTTTCTTTTGAGTGGGCCCTAACCCACAGGTCTTTTCCCAGGATCTTACCTGACTCTTCTAATTTTCCCGGAGCTATTCTAAAATTCATTTCAAAGTTTGACGTAAGAATGAATTGTCATCAGTCAAATGTCTTTCTCCAAGATCTTTCAAATTCTTTCATCGTTGGTTCAACCTTTCTAATTTTCATTCCGGAGTGCCTCAACAAATCATGGTGGTGTTTCTCGTCATCATTCTCAGATTTTAAAGATCAAAGAAGAGTTTTTCCTCCAAATATTAGTCGTTCTCTCAGAGATGCGAGGTGCTAGCTTTATGCCATCCTCTCATCATTGTTTTGGATTGTGAGAATTCTTTTCACCCATCCGGAGCTATTCAGGAGACTTTTCAGTTTGATTCTCCGGAGCCCATCATCTCAGAATTATTCATTCCAGCTTTCAGCTCTCATTCTCCAAATCTTATCGAGGCATCATTTAAGTATTCTCTAGTCAGTTCGGGATCTCTTCGTTCACTTGTATATAAATTCTCTCAAGTATCTTCGTTCATTTTCCAATTCTTCCTGGTGATGCGTTTGTTTTCTTCATTCGTTCTTTTAATCCTTACAGTGGTTCGTTCAAGAGTTCTCTTCCTTCATTATCATATCAATTCATTTGTTCTTTTCAAGTCCTACCGGTGGTTCGTTGAAGACCTTCCCAAGTTTGCGCAATATCTATCTTAAATCCTTTCTACGAGAATAAGTAGTATGCCAAATCTGTTGTTTGTCATCAATTTAAATTGGTGAAGGATACGCATAATATAATTCTTATTCTTGTTTCATCCAAGTGATTAATTCCTTATTCCGGAGGTTCATAAAAATTCTTGATTTCATTTGTTCATCTTTCTTTCCGGAGTGCCAAGTTTTCTCTGTTATATCATCACGAAGATACATCTAATTATTGCAAGGCTTCAACCTTATTATTTTCATCCTTCATTTCCTTTGATCATTCTTTTATTTACCGGAGTTCTTCATGGAGGCTCTACATGGTTGTTCGTCAACGATTCATTTCATTCTGCAATTGTTCTTCAAGATTTGTCTTGAAGTTATGATCCGCCAAGATATACTCTCAAATAAACATGGTGCTCGACACATGTCTTGTTTTGAGGAGTTCAAGCATCCTTCATATTGCATTCCGAAGTGCAATTCTTTCATATCTCATCTTTTGAGGTGGTGTTATGTCATTGTTGATAATTTCCCTTTGTGTTTCATGATTCACAAGTTTTCAAGAGTGACATATCTAAATCCATCATCTTCTCTTCGGTCAAGTCATCTTTTCAACCAATCAATCTCCTCATTGGAGTTATCTTGGGTTATATTTCGCCTAAAGCTTTCCCTAAGGATTGTTGCTAATTATGGTGCTTATGAATGACCCAAGTTCTTCATTTATCCTCCCGATGATATAAGTTTCTCGTCTCCTTGTTCATATCAATCAAATCTTTTGTTTCTGTAGTGGCAGAATTTCACCTCATAGTTTTGAGATGTTCTCCATAAGTCCACTACAAGCTTACTCTTTTTTGTTGTTGCTTTTCCAACAACTCCGTTCGACCCTTCTCCTAAAGATGCTTTTTCAAGCTCATTTGTGGCAGAAGTTGTCATTTTCTTCTCTGTCCCTTTATCTCAACAATCTAGCTTCTATTCTTTTCTTCCGGAAGCATTGTGATGTCGCTCTCTTCACTCTTCATCTCGAATTGTGAGGATCATGTTCTTTCCTTTTCTTATCCATTTAACCGGAGTGTCGTGTTTTCATTCGAGCTCTCTCATCTTATCTAGTTTTGCCTCCTTTCTCAACCGGAGTGCCGTCTGAAATCTTTCTTACACCTTGTGCCATTCTTTCAATAGTTCCGAAGGCAGTGTGTTGTTGATCTCTTCAAGTATCCTCCCATCTTGTCAAGCTAATGTTCAATTCCTTCCATTTTCAGTCGAAGTGCTGCCCAAATTATACCAGTTGTATTCCTTCTCTTTCTTGTTTTAACCGGAGTGTTGTGAATATCATTCCTCTTCTAACCGGAGTGTCATCCAAGTGCTTTCATTTTTGCCAAGTTCATATTATTTCCTTCCATTTCCAACCGGAGTGTTGTCATAATTGATCTTTATTGTTCCTTGTACATCTCATTTCATCCGGAGTGCTTGCATATACTTCTTGTCCATTGTAACCCTTTCCTTATGTCTTTCTACCCACAAGGTTCTATTAAGGTTCCTTGTTCCTCTTTTCTAACGGGGTGTTTTCAACTTTCTTCATCTTCGTTGCATTCTTTTTTCAATTTGAACCTCTCAAGGTTCTTTGGTTTCACTCATTTGTCAAATAAGCAACTTAGTTTTACCTCTTCTCTTCCTCTTCCGTTTCCCTCCGGTGCCATCCTAGATCTCGGGACGAGATCCTCTTGTAGTGGTGGAGTGTTGTAATGCCCGAGACCGATGCGCCAGGTGTCTTCCAGTTATTCGTTGTTGTTGCCTTGTATTTCACTTGCGTGTTACATCTTGCCATGTCATCATGTGTGTCGGTGTCAAAACCGGCGGATCCCGGGTAGGGGGTCCCGAACTGTGCGTCTAAGGCGGATGGTAACAGGAGGCCGGGAACATGATGTTTTACCCAGGTTCGGGCCCTCTTGACGGAGGTAAAACCCTACGTCCTGCTTGATTAATATTGATGATATGGGTAGTACAAGAGTAGATCTACGACGAGATCGGAGAGGCTAAACCCTAGAAGCTAGCCTATGGTATGATTGTATGTTGTCCTACGGACTAAAACCCTCCGGTTTATATAGACACCGGAAAGGGCTAGGGTTACACAAGGTCGGTTACAAAGGAGGAGATACACATATCTGTATTGCCTAGCTTGCCTTCCATGCCAAGTAGAGTCCCATCCGGACACGAGATGAAGTCTTCAATCTTGTATCTTCATAGTCTAGCAGTCCGGCCAAAGGATATAGTCCAGCTATCTGGATACCCCCTAATCTAGGACTCCCTCAGTAGCCCCTGAACCAGGCTTTCAATGACGATGAGTCCGGCACGCAGTATTGTCTTTGGCATTGCAACGCGGGTTCCTCCTCCGAATACACCACGGAAGAATTTGAATACAAGGATAGTGTCCGACCCAGCAAAATAAGTTCCACATACCACCGTAGAGAGAATAATATTTCCAAAAATCCAATTTGCTGACTTGTTTTGGCAACACGACATTATGCCATGGCCCGGTGATTATTCGAACCGTTTCCTTTAACTAGCCCCGCACATAACGTGAGGCAGTTTTTTGACACGTCTTGTCAAAGCAGAGATCGTGTCCCCTTACCACAGGATTCTCATCAATACGGGCGTGGGTAACCCAACTGCGCTCGATTACGGTGCTTGGGGGATAAGCGAGTTTTACCAGGCTAGTGGGGACGCATAGTTTCGTCCGCCCATATAAAGGGATAAGGATTCACCTTTTCATCCATGCCTTCTTCCTCCTTTGCTCATCCATTTTCGCACACTCGAGCTCCAGTGCCCAAGTCCGCACTCCCCACCTCAACCCTCAACAACCATGTTCGGAGCAGGAGGCGGGTGGATGGTCTCCTCCGTTATGGAGGGACACATCAAGAAGCTGAGGAGAGCTGGACACCTGTCCAACGACATCGCACACCGGCTCCCAGATGAGGGGCAGCTCATCCCCACCCCCAGGCCCCATGAGAGGGTAGTGTTCCTTATCCATTTCCTCCGCGGATTGGGATTCCCTCTCCACCCATTCGTCCGGTGGATCATGTTCTACTACGGCCTGGATTTCCACGATCTGGCCCCGAACTTCATCCTCAATATCTTGGCGTTTATCGTCGTGTGTGAGGCCTTCCTCCGCATCCAGCCCCACTTCGGCTTATGGCTAAAGACCTTTAATGGCAAGCCGAAGGTAGTGAGCGGCCGCCAGGCGGAGTGCGGAGGCGCCATGTTGGGCAAGATGCCCAACGTCACCTGGCTCGAGGGCTCCATCGTGGAGACCATAAAGGGGTGGCAATCGGGGTGGTTCTATATCACCGAGCCGCGTGACCCCAAATGGGCAGCGGCCCCCGAGTTCCGATCTGGCATCCCCACGCGGCTCACCTCCTGGCAAGAGAAGGGCCTGTCCTGGGGTAGTTGGTAGAGCTGACCGAACTCCAAACATGTATCCAAAACATGGTGAGCAAGAAGCTCAAACTCGTCAACATAGTCCAGGTCATGCTCATCCGTCGGATCCTCCCGCGTCAACAACGGGCTTTCAACTTGTGGGAGTTCGACCCGGCCCAGCACCAAACTCTGAATAGGCTCTTCGACACAACACACGAGGATTCCTGGAAGGTGCTATTCAAGGGCACCGAGGTCCCTCCCTCCCTCACCAAGGATCACGGGCTAAGCGCGAAGCGCCGAGCGCATTCGGTGAGTTCTATACATCCAGTAGGATATTTTATTTCCCCTAGCTTAATTATGCACGGGGTCTGGTCTCCATGCCTTTGACAGGACTGGGTGGAGACGTCGGGGCAGATTAACTGTCCGGCCCCTCTGCCCGAAGACACTGCGGACGCTCTCCTTACGGAGATGCTGATTCCGGTCCCTTATAAGGTGCCGGAGAAGACCAAGAAGGCCAAGGGAACCCGAAAGAGTTCCTGACGCCAGGCGTCATCGGACTCATCGTCCGATAACTCTATGACACACTCCTCCCCAGAAGACGAGGAGGAATAAGAAGAAGATGCTCCCCCTTCAGTTGGGGGAGACAAGAAAAGGAAGGCCGCCCCAACTGGGGAGGCCGAAGGGTCCAAGAAGGGAAGGACTCTCCTTCCGTACAGTTCCACCGCCGACGCCGAAGGCGAAGACGAGTGGCTGCTCAGGGCCAAGCCCCTGGCGAAGTCGTAAGTATTCGGATACCAGAGTAACTCATAGCATTCCTTTGTCACACTGCTTCCCCTAACATCGAATATGATTATGCAGGCCGCCACGAGCCTGTATCGATGTATCGTCGGACGGCTCCCTGGGCTCGTCGGATATGGATAGCGATCCGCTTCCGGCCGCCACCTCCCCTTGCCCTACAGACGACGTCGAGGTATTGTCTCAAGAGGCACCGGGTCGAGGGGAGATAGTCCCGGAGGCGCCTCAAGGCGACCTTCCGAACTCCGGGAGCAGAGGGAACAAGGCCCCTGAGGGCTCCGAGTTCGGCCCTCAGCTAAACACCGCGCCGGAACCTTCAGTGGTTCCGGACTCGGGCAGGCGGCCTCCTTCCAAGAGGGTCAAGACGCCTGTGCCGGTCACCTCTGTCCATCCAGAGGCGCCGGACAATCTGCTGGGAGCGCTTCGCAGCGCTTCCATCGTCGAGGAGCACCGTACTATTATGATTGCGGTCGTCCAGAAGGTTCAGTTTGCCAAGAGCAGATTGACTGAAGCATGTGCCAGCCTTCTAACAGGCTTTGAGGCAAGTGTTTAAAATATAGGAAAAATATTACCGCATAGACAGTAGCCCCTGATGCTCTGTTCGGTGTTCACAAAGAAAAGCCGAACAGAGGATCAAACAATATCGCAGGAGTCTAATATAAGTATGTCAATATGCGTATGCAGGCTTCGCTGCTAGCATCTGCCGCATTGACTGCGGAGGTCGCCGCACTGAAGCAGGACCTTAAAGGGTCCAAGGACGAGCTCGGCCTTGCCAAGAGGCAGCTCGAGGAGAACAAAGGTAAGTAGTACCTAGTCTATGGATATGTATAAAAAGAATGCGATTGCAAAATGACAGGATCATCATGAATTTGCCAAGGGCCACGACCGAAGTGGCGACCCTAAAGCAAGCGCTGTCCGAGGCCGAAGATAAAGCGGCCAAGGAGCGCACCGAGCGGGAAAGGCAAGAGGCTCGGGTGGGCGAGGTGCAGAAAGAGCTCCAGGCTCTCGTGACGAAGCACGAGGCGTTGGAGCTTGACTCGAAGACGCGAGAGTCTGAGCTTGCCGTGGCCCTCGAGAGCGCAAAGAGTGCCAAAGCCGAAGCCCAAAAGGCCCTACAGGAGATTGACGCAATGAAGAAAATAGCGGCGGGTAAGGCATTCTATATGCAAAGCCAGCATGTGAGAGTAAATTACCTATTACTTACCCGAATCTAGAGCTCTCCAGGAGCACTCACAGATTTGCCCCGCAGCGTGTCAGATGCCGCACAGTTTTACCAGGCCGAGGAGGGAAGCTCAACGGAGAAGCTGTTCTGGTCTCAGTATACTGGGACTAAACACCCAATGCCTCTGAGCCACCAACTAAAGCAGTTGGTCGAGCTACACAAGGCGGCCAAACAGGCCATGAACGGCCTTATAGTCCGGCTGTGGCCTGGTGACGCCCTTCCGAACAGCTACTTCGGCCTGGTGAGGCGGCTTGTGGATGCCTACCCACGGCTAGAAGTCGTCAAGCGGTCCGTCTGCATCGAAGGTGCATGCCGGCTTTCGCTCGTGTGAAGGTGCAATGGGGCAAGCTAGACGTCGTGAAGCTGATCAAGGAAGGACCGCCGCAGGGCAAGGAGCATCGCACCCCCGAAATTTATTATGAGGGTGTCCTGAAGGGTGCTCATCTTGTAGCGGATGAATGTCCAAAGGATGTAATATTTGAGTAAATTTGCTCGTGTGATCCTGTATGATGAAAACATGTTTCATATGCGCTATGCAACGCTTGTTTGAATTTAAAACATTACCTTCTGTTTGGCTATTTATCCAATCTGAGAGATGGTTAGTCCTCGGCTTCTGCCCCCATGCCGCGAGTGCTGGGGTGTTCGGGATAAACCTAAGCACTCGTGTTCCCATTTTTGGGTCCTTCGAGGGAGGTGCTCAGCACAGCGAACAAGGCAACCGGACTAATAATGCTTTATCACTCTCACTTAGCCATAGAATTCTATAATTTTAAATTTCGGCGAAGCCCCTGGTATTCGGAAGGCGGAATTCGGGGCGCGATACACGCCTTTAAGACGGATAGGACCGGCTCCTCGCTCTAAGCGGCATAAGTCTTTAGGGACTCGAAACCTCGCCGAACAGGGATCAGTCTCTCGCCTTATCATGACAGTCAGTTTTAGCTTTCTCTACTGAGGTGCTTAGCCCAGCAGAACCAGGGCACAATCGCAGTAGTTCTCCTAGTGCTACCTTAGCCGATAGAGCAGAACGTAAGGTACCAAAACATAGGAGCCGGGCAAACCCAACATTTGACCAAAGACATGATTCGGAGCTGATGCATATAATGCTATAAGTTCGGGGTGCCGCACTTGTGAAAGTGTTCGGACTTCTCACACCATATTGTGGGGTACTTAAGCCCCTGGTGTATTGGCCGTACCAAAGTGTACGGTTGCAAGGCGTCATTAATGAACACATATATAAAAAAAGAAGAATGCAATAATAGTCTTAATGCTATACATTGTTTATTCAAAAAGGTGCGTTAAAGCAGAATGATACAGATAGTGCGATAAGCAAAAAGTAGGACTGTGTCCCTTCCAAGGGCAAGCTGAGGAATAGTATTAAAGCAAATATTTCACTCGTTATCGTAATCCACCTGGGAGTTCCGTGGTGTGACATAGCTTTCTGCCTTCTTGGTTGCTGCATCATGTGTTTGGCAATCATGCTGCCGGACAGGGTTTTCAGAGATTAAAGTCCCAAAAGAGAAAAATAACAAAGCGGGAAGCCCCTAGTGCGGTTTAAGCCACGTATTGGGGCGTGCCGTAGTTGTGCCCCCCCTCCCCGCCTGTGCCCATGGTATTTTTAATGCGTAATTATGTACGCGTGGCACGAATTTCGCCGTTTGGCTTGGGGCGGGGTGGGGGCCGCATTGCTACGCGAGCTCAGATCGTGCCAGGCAGTCTAGTTGTCGATTACTCGGAGCGCGCTTGAAGGTGTCCGGGTCTTGAAACGCCAAACTAGTGGACTGCCTTGAGAGGCTGCCTTGCGCTTCTGCTGCGAGGGCTGCAGTGTGCTCCTCTGTGCGGAGAGAGCGCTCTATGTTTCCATTAACTGTGATGACCCCCCGAGGTCCTAGCATCTTGATCTTGAGGTATGCACAATGCGGTACCGCATTGAATATCGCAAATGCGATTCGCCCGAGCAGTGCATGATAGCCACTGTGGAACGGGACTATATCGAAGATTAATTCTTCGCTTTGAAATTATCCGGGGATCCGAAGACCACTTCCAGTGTAATTGAGCCTATGCAATGGGCCTCTGCACCTAGAATGACGCCTTTAAAGGTCGTTTTTGTGGGTTTGATCCTTGAGGGGTCTATACCCATTTTGCACACTGTGTCCTGGTAAAGCAGGTTCAGGCTGCTGCCGCCATCCATAAGGACTCGAGTGAGGTGAAATTCGTCGATGATTGGGTCTAGGACCAGTGTGACGAATCCGCCATGACGGATACTAGTGGGGTGGTCCCTACGATCGAAGGTGATCGGATAGGAGGACCATGGGTTGAACTTTGGGGCAACTGGCTCCAACGCATATACGTCCCTGAGCGCACGCTTCCGCTCCCTCTTGGGGATGTGGGTTGCGTATATCATGTTCACCATCCGCACTTGTGGGGGAACCTCTTCTGTCCTCCGATGTTCGGCTGCCGGGGCTCTTCCTCGTCATCGCTATGTGGCCCCTTATCTTTGTTTTCGGCAATTAATTTGCCGGCCTGCTTGAATACCCAACAATCCCTATTGGTGTGGTTGGCTGGCTTGTCGGGGGTGCCGTGTATTTGACACGAGCGATCGAGTATGCGGTCCAAACTGGACGGGCCCGGAGTGCTTCGTTTGAATGGCTTTTTCGCTGACCGGGTTTAGAGCCTTTGAATCCGGCATTGACTGTCGTATCTTCAGTATTATCGCTGTTAATGCGGCGCTTATGTTTGTTGCAACATGACCTGCTATTGCTGTCCTTGGTATCCAAAGTACCATGGTTCTTTGACATGCTATTACTGCGAGCCAGCCAGCTGTCTTCTCCCGCACAAAAGCGGGTCATGAGTGTCGTGAGGGCTGCCATAGATTTCGGCTTTCACTGACCAAGGTGCCGGGCTAGCCACTCGTCGCGGATGTTGTGCTTGAAAGCTGCTAGGGCTTTCGCATCCGGACAGTCGACGATTTGATTTTTCTTTGTTAGGAACCGTGTCCAGAATTGCCTGGCCGATTCCTCTGGCTGCTGAATTATATGGCTTAGGTCATCAGCGTCTGGTGGTCGCACGTAAGTGCCCTGAAAGTTGTCGAGGAATGCGGCTTCCAGATCTTCCCAACAGCCAATGGACTCTGCTGGCAAACTGTTGAGCCAATGCTGAGTTGGTGCTTTAAGTTTGAGTGGGAGGTATTTGATTGTGTGTAGGTCATCACCGCGGGCCATGTGGATGTGCAGGAGAAATCCTCGATCCATACCGCAGGATCTGTCATGCCGTCGTATGATTCTATATTTATGGGTTTGAAACCCTCTGGGATTTGATGACCCATTACTTCGTCTGTGAAGCGTAGGGGGTGTGTGGCGCCTCTGTACTAGGCTATGTCGCGACACAGCTCGAATGAGTCTTGCCCGCTGTGTTCGGCCCGGCTGGTCTTACTTTTACTGTATCCGACGTCATGATTGTCGTCTCGCATAGTTGCGTGCCCTCGTGATCCGTAGATCGATCTTGCATGTTTTGCTTTGTCCTCCAATACGTCTCGCAGGTCTGGCGTATTTCCCCATGCCTTTTTATTTGAATGGCATCGGGGTGCAGGCTGAGCTTTTGGCTGGAATGCCTCTCTATCACGGCCACGAGGTGGCCGATCAGCCGCGTCATACGCTTCTTCCTCCAGTCGAGGTAGCAACCTGCATTTTGGGTAACTCTTGGAGGGGCGTTCGAGTTTATATTCCTCGGCCGCGAGGACTTCAGTCCATCTATCAGCTAGCAGATCTTGATCAGCTTGAAGTTGTTGCTGCTTTTTCTTAAGGCTATTTTCCGTGGCTATAAGCCGGTGCTTGAAGCGCTCTTGTTCGACGGGATCCTATTGCACGACGAATTCGGCATCATCGAGGCTTGCCTCGTCTTCGGAGGGGGCATGTAATTATCGTCCTCCGCCTCTCCATCTGTCGCTCTCTCTGGAGGGCTGGCCTTTCCATCCTCCTGTCCTAGATCGTGCTGGAGGGGATTGTTGCCATCTTCGGCACTATCTGAGTGTTATTATCTCCTGTGTCGGTATCACCACTTTTGCTTTGGCGGGACTTAGAGCGGCGCCGCTGACATCGGCGCTTGGGTTGCTTTTTGTAGGGGTCATCCTCCGCTGCCTCGTCGCCATTACCTTCTTTGGGTGTGTCCACCATGTATATATCGTATGATGAGGTGGCTGTCCAATGCCCTATGGGTTGTGGTTCCTCTTTGTCTCCCGCATCGTCGTCCATACCGTCGATGTCTTCGGAGTCGAAGTCGAGCATGTCGGTTAAGTCGTCGACAGTGGCACTAAGTGGGTGGTAGGTGGGTAGCGAATTTCTTCGTCATCCGCATCCCAATCCTGCCGGACATAGTTCGTCCAGGATCCTCCTGACAAGGAGAGAGACCTTAATGAGTTCAGTATGTCGCCAAAGGGCGAGTGCTGAAAAATATCCGCGGAGGTAAACTCCATGATCGGCGCCCAATCGGATTCGCTAGGAACGGGCACAGGCAGTTCGGAGTCCGTGGCCGGAGAAGGATCCGGCAGTCTGACAACACGGCTCTCGTGCAGGGTAAGGTCGATGTTCGGCTCGATCGCCACTGAGGGTAAGGCCTCCGTGGCGGGGTCCATCCACCCGTCCATGGACGGCGCAACTGGCTCCGAATTGAGGGTCGGAGTGGCTGCCGGTGCGATCTCTTGAACACTGTCTGATGGTAGAGCTAAATCGTACTCATCATGACCGCGTGGCACACAAGGCAGAGGCTCGAATTCGTCGAAGATCAAGTCTCCGCGGATATCGGCCGTGTAGTTTAAGCTTCCAAACCTGACCTGGTGGCCAGGGGCGTAACTTTCGATCTGCTCCAGATGGCCAAGCGAGTTGGCCCGCAGTGCGAAGCCGCCGAACACAGAGATCTGTCCGAGGAGAAAAGTCTCACCCTGGACTGCATCGCCATCGATGATAGAAGGAGCCATCAAGCCTAACGGCGACGACACAGAGGAACTCTCAATGAAAGCACCAATGTCGGTGTCAAAACCGGCGGATCTCGGGTAGGGGGTCTCGAACTGTGCGTCTAAGGCGGATGGTAATAGGAGGCCGGGAACATGATGTTTTACCAAGGTTCGGGCCCTCTTGATGGAGGTAAAACCCTACGTCCTGCTTGATTAATATTGATGATATGGGTAGTACAAGAGTAGATCTACCACGAGATCGGAGAGGCTAAACCCTAGAAGCTAGCCTATGGTATGATTGTATGTTGTCCTACGGACTAAAACCCTCCAGTTTATATAGACACCGGGAAGGGCTAGGGTTACATAAGGTCGGGTACAAAGGAGGAGATACACATATCCGTATTGCCTAGCTTGCCTTCCACGCCAAGTAGAGTCCCATCCGGACATGAGACGAAGTCTTCAATCTTGTATCTTCATAGTCTAGCAGTCCGGCCAAAGGATATAGTCCGGCTGTCCGGAGACCCCCTAATCCAAGACTCCCTCAATGTGCATTGCATCATCATGTTTTCAAAACTTGCATTCGTCCAGGCCTCCCCGTTCCTTCTGTTGTCCGTCTTGAGCCCAGACACACTCGCACGCGCCCGCGGCATGTCTGAAATATTATTTTATAAGTGGCCGGAAAATGTCCTCGGAATGGGTTGAAAGTTGGCATGCTGTGTTGTTATGTTGTTAGTAGGTCGCCTGCCAAGTTTCATCACATTCGGAGTCCGTTTGACGCCCCAACGGTTAACTATAGCGGCAATATAGCGGTCAAACGTCGGACGTTTTTCGGTGTCCGAAAACTGTTGTCGGGCTTTCCCTCTTTTCCTCCCTAGACCATCTACACAGCCCACTACCAACCGACAGGCCCAACCTAGCCTCTCCCGTCAGCCCGCGGCTCTCCTCGTGCGCGCGTCTGAAAGCTGTCCCGGAACCGACCCGGGCAGTCATCACCGTTGGGTCCGGATCATCCCCTAACATCTATAAAACATCACCGTTTTCTTATTTGGACTCCCTAGTCTATTTTTCCGGAACATCCGATTTTGATCGGAGGGAACAAATTGCCAGCATCTAGTTCCCCTACCTATTTATAACCAAACCAAACCCTAATTTTTAGGAGATGTCCCATCCATCCCATCATGCGCCGCCACCTAGTCAAATCTCTCGGGATCCATCCCCCAACCCCAGCAGCCTCCGACCACCTCCTGGTTTTCAGCGCAGCCGCACCTGATCCCCTCTCCTTCCTCCCTGGCGTCGTCGCAGCCGACGAACCCAGCCACTAGGACCGGCCTCCACCCTGTCCTTCCTCCTCCTTCCCGAGGCTCCTTTCTTCTCTAACCTCTCTCTCCCTCTCGTTCCTCTCGTAGGAGCTCGCCGCCGCTGCCGTGGATTTGGAGCAGCGCCGCCGTCGAGCTTAGTCCGCGGCCGCCGTTGCCCGGATCCAGCGATGGCCGACCTGATCCACACATTTCGCCGCCCGCCGGACCTCCCCCCACCCCCCCACCCCCCGGTCTGCTCCCGTCCTAGTCTGCGAAACCACGGCCATGGCTACCCAAGGCTCGCTGTGAGTCATCTAGGACCTCACCATGCCAACTCCATCTCTTCCTTGCAGGACCGGGGCCTGCTGCTCGTTGGTGGGTGCCTCCTCTGCCGCTCGTGCTCTCCCTTCCTCTTATGTTTCCCTCTCCTTCTTACCAGAGAGTCGTCGCCATCTTCTTGCAGCTTGCCAGCCATGGAACTCGGATGCGTGCCCCGAACCGTCTCCATGCACAGGATTGGCTCCATCCCCTAGGCCGCCGGACCTCATATGCCCCGATGCATCGCCGGATCCTGCCGCCAGGACACTTCAACGCCGCCGCTTCCTTCCTCATGCTGCTCGATCCCATACTTCACGAACGAGGTGACCAGCGCCTCCCCTCTGTTGACTTGGTCCAGCGCCAATGTGGACGAGTGCCACATTGCCCGCGCACGCCCTCCTCTGCCTCGACTTCGTGTGGGCCACCAGATCCGCGAGGCCCATGTCTGGTTTTCCTCTCCACCGCCTTGGGCCAAATCCCATGGGTGAGTTTCCCCACAGCCCCCCTTTGTAGGCCCAGCGTGTGTAGTTTCAGCCCATAGTCGTTTTTTTTCCTGTCTGTGAATTTGTCTTTTATCCAGTAAAAAATAGATTTGTAGTAAAGCCCTCCAACTTCATGCATTTAATAACTCCACAACCGTGCATCAGACTAAAATGTTTTATATATGAAAAATGCTTAGAATTATGTGTAGATTAATAATATGCCACTTTCATGCATGTTTAAAATGTTTAAACTTGTTGTTTGCTTTGTTTTGCCATATTGCCATGCTAAAATGATTTATTTCATAACTTAATAATCGTAGTTCCATTTTAAATAAACTTTATATGTAAATGGGGTAGAAAAATGCCTAGTTTAACTTGGTGCATTCATATTCCATGTTTAACAACTCTAAAATATGGTTTAGGACAGAACAGTACCAAATCTAAATTATGCATATGGGGATTTACCGGAATTGTTGTTCGTTGTTTCCGGCCTCATTTAAACTTGCCTAGGTAGGTAGATTTGTTGTGCCTCACCTCTTGCCATGTTTAACAACATTTAATATTGTTGAGTACCTAACCAGGAGTGAACTAAATAATTGATGTGGTGTTTCGTCAATATGCAACTCGTTGCATATTGAGCTCCATTTAATTTGTAGTATTGTTTGTTGCACTTTGCCATACCATGCATATTTAACCGGACATGCATCATACTTGGTTGTGCATCATGCCATGTTTATGTGATGGTTGTTTACTATGTTGTTTGCTTCTTTTCGGGTTGCTTCTCTCGTTAACTTCGGTTCCGTTCCAGAGTTGTGAGATCCGTTCGACTACGTCTATCTCTCTTCTTCATGGACTTGTTCTTCTTCCTTGCAGGAGCTCAGGAAAGACGACCATACCCTCGAAATCACTTCTATCTTTGCTTGCTAGTTGTTCGCTCCATCGCTATGTTGCGCTACCTACCACTTGTTATATCATGCCTCCCATATTTCCATGTCAAGCCTCTAACCCACCTTTCCTAGCAACCCGTTGTTTGGCTATGTTACCGCTTTTGCTCAGCCCCTCTTATAGCGTTGCTAGTTGCAGGTGAAGATGAAGATGAAGCTAGTTCCATGTTGGAACATGGATTTTGTTGGGATATCACAATATGTCTTATTTACTTTATTGCACCTATGTACTTGGTAAAGGGTGGAAGGCTCGGCCTTATGCCTGGTGTTTTGTTCCACTCTTGCCGCCCTAGTTTCCGTCATACCGGTGTTATGTTCCTTGATTTTGCGTTCCTTACGCGGTTGGGTGTTATGGGAACCCCTTGACAGTTCTCTTTGAATAAAACTCCTCTAGCAAGGCCCAACATTGGTTTTACATTTGCCTCACCACCACCTACTTTTCCATTGGGAGTCACGCTCCCAAGGGTCATCTTTATTT
>NW_021269673.1:26340-30734 GCF_002162155.2 Triticum dicoccoides
TCTCTAAGTGTTGGTTCGAACCAGAGCCACTTGCAGCGCCACCTCAGGGAAACTTGAGGGTTGGTTTTAGTTGTATGTAGTGTTCATCCGGTGTTTCCCTGAGAACGAGATATGTGCAGCTCCTATCAGGATGTCGGCGCATCGGGCGGTCTTGTTGGTCTTGTTTTACCATTGTCGAAATGTCTTGTAACCAGGATTCCGAGACTGATCGGGTCTTCCCGAGAGAAAGAATATCCTTCGTTGACCGTGAGAGCTTGTGATGGGCTAAGTTGGGACACCCCTGCAGGGTTTGAACTTTCGAAAGCCATGCCCGCGGTTATGTGGCAGATGGGAATTTGTTAATGTTCGGTTGTAGAAAACTTGAAACTTAACTTAATGAAAATGCATCAACCGCTGTGTAGCCGTGATGGTCTCTTCTCGGCGGAGTCCAGGAAGTGAACACGGTTCTTATGTTATGCTTGAACGTAAGTAGTTTCAGGATCACTTCTGGATCATTTCTAGCTTCACGACCATGCGATGCTTCTCTTCTCACTCTCTTTTGCGTATGTTAGCCACCATATATGCTTAGTGCTTGCTGCAAATCCACCTCATTACCCCTTTCCTACCCATAAGCTTAAATAGTCTTGATCTCGCGGGTGTGAGATTGCTGAGTCCTCATGGCTCACAGATACTTCCAAATAGTTGGAGGTGCCGATGATACCAGTACAGGTGACGCAACCCAGCTCAAGTGGGAGCTCGAAGAAGATCTTGTTCGTTATGTTGTTTAGTTTCCGGTTGATCAGTAGTGGAGCCCAGTTGGGACGATCGGGGATCTAGCAATTGGGGTTGTCTTCTTTTATTTTGGTTCCATAGTCGGACCTTGATTCTATTCTGGATGATGTATGTTTAACTTGTATTTGTGTGAAGTGGCGATTGTAGGCCGACTCTTTATCCCTTTCTTTTTCAGTACATGGGTGTCAGGACCCCGACTCGATGTCACATCGATCTAGCCGATAACACCTCATATCACTTTGCGGCCTCACGCACGGTATCCCCACGGGTGTCGCCTTACCTTTGCCCGGGACCGTTTGCGCCTTTTGGCTCACGTATATGATAGTGGCGCTAGCATCCATATGATAAAGAGCCCAGGCTGACATGACTAGTCGTAAACCCAAAGTGGCACAGACTTACAGGGACAGGCATCCATGACCCAGCTTCGAACGTGTCGGTCATCAGCAAGTGGGTCCGGGCTGTAGCACTGGGCTAGCAGGACTCCGGTAAACCGGGCTGTAGCGGGCTAACAGGACTCCGGTACTCAAAGCGTGACATTTCCCAGAAGGGACAGACACAGGAACGAAGAAGGACACATGCCGGCCAGCCTAAGTGTTCCAGAGCAGTAGCAAGCTACCATGGCTCAGCGGTAACACTAGGAGACATTTCCCGGTAAGAGAGACTACTAAAGATAAACAACTAGATAGTCAGATCCCACACATATCAAGCATTTCAATCATACACACAATATGCTCGATATGTGCAAATACAACGAAGCATCACAACATGACTCTACGACACAAGTACTTTATTTAAGGCTCAGGGAGCCATACATAACATACACAAAGGTACGGGTCTCACGACCCAACATACAAGTCATACAGTCATACAAACCAGCAGCGGAAGTGACTTGTCTGAGTACAGACAACTAGTAAAATAAAAGAGGCTTGGGAAGCCTAGCTATACTACAAGGTCCTTCACAAGCTCAGGGTCACCACCTGGGTCTTTAGCCTACTCGTTGATGTCAACGTCTACATAGAACCCATCAGAAGGGGTTGCAGCGTCTTCTGTAAAAATGTAAATTATAGCAACATGAGTACAGAGGTACTCAGCAAGACTTACATCAGATCCTACATACATGCTTAGTATCAAGAAGGGTTGGTGGGCTTATTGCAGCAAGCCAGCTTTGACTCTTGGCTAGGCTATCCTACGATACTCCAACTTGAAATGGTTTTGCGCACACGAGTCCACTACTCACCACTTCAATACACTACCGAGGATCCACCTCCGTCTTCCTACGGAAGAGCCATCCCCGACACTCACACTTATCTTGAGGCTTTTAACAGTTTCCATTTACTTGTCTATGAACTGTATAGGCAACCAAGTAGTCCTTTACCGCGGACGCGGCTATTCGAATAGATTATGATAACCCTGCAGGGGTGTACTTCTTCATACATGTTTCCACCACTTAGCGTCTGCACACGACATGTGCTCGGCAGACTTCAAGCGAAAGCCGACGTGGGTGTAGACCACGACCTACCTAAACACTTAAGCCTCTAGTCCAGGTTTATCGCCTATTCAGGTTCCATCCGCAGGGAGTCCGGCCGAGGTTTCCCATACGGCCCCGAACGATGTGAACAGGGTTCCCGAGATACCTAACGGGTATTCGGTACACCCGGCCACGTACCTACCGCATCACAGCCCACCCCTACGGTCAGCGCTGTCCACGGCCTCCAGTAGGCTACAAACACCAAAAACTACTTGCAACTCCTGGACAGAGAGCTAGGGTGAATAAGAAGTCGAGCGGGGTCATATTTCAGGGCCCAATGCATGGTAGTAGGTGTATCTTAAATCACGCATACAGATCTCAGTGCTTATGGTCGGCTTCAATGAAACAACCCACCATGTACTCCTACATGGCCTCTCATCGATACCTTTACCAAATCGTGTTCACCACACCACTCTCATTACCGACATAATCATTTCACTCTAGCCCATCACCCAGATGAACCAGACCTGACACGACTCTAAGCATAGCAGGCATAGCAAGGTAGGAACAACACATACATATGGCTCAATCAACTCCTACACATGCTAGTGGGTTTCATCTAGTTACTGTGGCAATGACAGGTCATGCAGAGGAAATGGGTTCAACTACCGTAGCACACAGCAGTTTGAATCGCGTTGTCTTAATGCAGTAAAAGAGAGCAGGAGCGAGAACATGGGATTGTATCGATATGATCAAATGGTTGGTTGCTTGCCTGATGGTTCGATGCACTGATACGGTTCTTCGTTAGGGTAATCACGGTATTCCTCGGAGACAGAACCTGCCGCAGAGAGCACCGATACACAAACATTACCAAACAGTATGCAACAATATGATGCATGCATGAGACATGGCAAAATGAGTGTATTGGGCTAATGCAACTAAAACCAGAAGGGTTTGAACAAATTTGAATCAAGGATTCAAATTTCAAATTCAAATATGGCCTTTTAAAGTGCTTTTCCTTGTTCTGCTTAAAACATCAATTTAACTTGTTTGATCATGCATGAAAATAGTATAGATGGGTAGATTGGATTTTTCTGATCATTTTTCATATATAATTTGTCCAATTTGGAGTTACAGAATAAAAGTTATGAATTTTTGAAGTTTAAATAATATTCTGGAATTTCCTGATTTAAATTAAATCCAGAAATTATAGTTATTGCGCCAGCATGACGTCATCATGATGTCAGTGGTCAACTGCGGCTGGCTGAGGTCAAACCTGACGTGTGGGACCCACACGTCAGTGACAGGGGGTTAAACAGGGTTAAATTAATTCTAATTACTAATTAGTGGCGCTGGGGCCCACTGGTCAGTGTCAGGGGTTAACTAACAGTGGTTAGCGCTAATCCTAATTAGCTACAGGGCTGGGCCCACCTGTCAGGGACTCAGGGGGTCCTGCCGTGGTCAAGGTGGGTCAAACCCACCGGCGACGTGACGCCGGCGAGGTCCGAGACGGCGACGCGTCGCGGGATCGCGCTACAAGGCACGGGCGAGGCCGTGCTTGGGCTCGTTGGAAAGCCCTTGCTCCCGCGCGTCGAACGGTGGCCGTGGCTGGGCCTGGGGTGGCCGGAGTCGACGGCGGCGAGCTCGGCTGCGGCCGCCGGAGTTCGGGTGCGGTCGGGATCGATGTTGCAGGGGGTTTGGGGAGGCGTTAGTGTGTGCTGCGTGATCCTAGTGAGGTGTGGAGCACGATAGTGTGCTCGGTTGGGTGCTACGGTGACCGTGGCCACGACGGCGACATCGCCGGCGGCGTGGAGCTCTCGGCCAAAGTGGGGCTAGGGCCTAGAGGTCGGGAGAGACCAGGGGAGAAGGGGGAAACGATCCGGGGCTCACTGCGGAGCTGCAGAGGTGGTTAGCGGGCTCGGGGACACGCTGGAGACGACGAATTCGACGGCGACGATGATCGGAGCCCGAAGAGGGGAACGGCGACGTGGCGGCGATGCAGGGCTTCCGGAGGCCCGTGGAGCAGTGGGGAGGAAGAGGAGGTTGTGGCGGAGCTCCTGAGCTAGTCGGGGGAGCGAGGGGTGGCCGGAGATGGCTGCTATGGCGAATGGCGGCGACGGTGGTGTTCGGCCGTGTGAGAGAGAGAGCGAGGGAG
>NW_021269673.1:32626-34027 GCF_002162155.2 Triticum dicoccoides
AGACGGGTTCCCATAGCATTTTGGAAACTTTCCCAAAATCGAGAGGTGAAAAGACTTCCTCGATCCGAGTTAATTTCCAAAGGAACACCATGGAGAGACACTATTCGGGAGATGTATAAGTCTGCCAGCTGACTAGCGGTTATACTCTCACGAACAGGTAAGAAATGGGCTACTTTGGAAAGACGATCGACCACGACGAAGATAGCATTATTCCCTCTCTTAGTCCTGGGAAAACCGGTAATGAAATCCATACCAATTTTATCCCATTTCCATTCAGGAATAGCTAGGGGTTGAAGGGTGCCAGCAGGCCGTTGATGCTCTGCTTTTACACGACGACAGACGTCGCAATTAGCAATATACTGAGCAATTTCTCTCTTCATCCTAGTCCACCAGAACCTCTGGCGTAGTTCCTGATACATCTTAGTACTACCGGGATGAATGGTGAGAGGAGATTCATGAGCCTCCTTAAGGATCAACTGCCGTAGATGCTGGTTCTTGGGAACCACTAGACGGTTCTCAAAGTACACAACACCATGATCATTTGTGGAGAAACAACTAGCACCTCCGCTAGCAATGTTCTCCTTGATCTTAGCTATTCCCTTATCTCGCTTCTGGGCAGCAATGATTTGATCCGTAAGAGTAGGTTTCGCCACCAAGGTGGAAAGAAATCCTTGAGGAACAATGTGAAGGTTAAGCTTCCGAAATTCCTCATGGAGAAGCGGTTGACTTTGTTGTAACATCAGATTGTTACAATAGGATTTACGACTTAGCGCATCAGCCATGACGTTGGCTTTCCCTGGGGTGTAGTTTATTCCTAAGTCGAAATCTGTGATCAACTCGACCCAACGTCTTTGCCAGAGGTTCAGATCCGGTTGGGTGAAGATGTACTTCAAACTCTGGTGATCAGTGAATATTTCGCAATGATTACCGAGGAGGTAATGTCGCCAGGTCTTAAGTGCATAGACTACGGCTGCAAGCTCTAGATCATGGGTAGGATAATTATCCTCATGTGGGTGCAATTGTCGTGAAGCGTAGGCAATTACGTGTCGATCTTGCATGAGAATGCAACCTAGTCCTTGTCGCGAGGCGTCGCAGTAGATAACAAAGTCCTTGGAGAAGTCTGGCGGTACCAGTACGGGAGCAGAAGTCAGGCGTCTTTTCAGTTCCTGAAAGCTGTGCTCACATTGTGGAGTCCATTCGAACTTCTTATCTTTCTTGAGGAGTTCGGTTAGAGGTTTAGCAACCTTGGAGAAGTTCTCGACAAAGCGACGACAATAGCTCGCTAAGCCCAGAAAGCTCCGAACTTGCTTGACCGATTCAGGTGGAGTCCAATTAAGGACGGCTTGAACTCGCTCAGGGTTAACAGCAATACCTTTACCAGATATTACATGACCCAGATAG
>NW_021269673.1:34037-35015 GCF_002162155.2 Triticum dicoccoides
TTCACGGATAGGATCCGAGAAGCAACGCCTGAGTTGGGAAACGTGGAAGACATCGTGGACTCTGGAGAGATGCGGAGGTAGTTCCAACTGGTAGGCAACTTCTCCTCGTTTGGCGAGAATGCGAAAAGGTCCAATGTAACGAGGAGCCAATTTGCCTTTGATACCGAAACGATGGGTTCCCTTCAGAGGGGTGACCCGAAGATAAGCCTTCTCGTCAACCTCGAAAGTCATAGCCTTATGTTTTCGGTCATATTGACTCTTTTGACGAGATTGGGTTGTTTTCAACTTTTCACGAACGATGCGAACTTGTTCTTCTGCTTCCTGAATCATATCCGGGCCAAAGAATTGTCTTTCCCCGGTCTCTGACCAGTTAAGGGGTGTTCGACACCGTCGTCCATAGAGAACTTCAAAAGGGGCTTTACCCAAGCTAGATTGATAGCTGTTGTTATAAGCGAATTCGGCAAATGGAAGGCACTTCTCCCAATCCATTCCGAATGAGATAACAGAGGCTCGAAGCATGTCTTCTAGAATCTGGTTGACGCGTTCCACTTGACCGCTCGACTGAGGGTGGAAGGTGGTGCTAAAGGAAAGACGGGTTCCCATAGCATTTTGGAAACTTTCCCAAAATCGAGAGGTGAAAAGACTTCCTCGATCCGAGTTAATTTCCAAAGGAACACCATGGAGAGACACTATTCGGGAGATGTATAAGTCTGCCAGCTGACTAGCGGTTATACTCTCACGAACAGGTAAGAAATGGGCTACTTTGGAAAGACGATCGACCACGACGAAGATAGCATTATTCCCTCTCTTAGTCCTGGGAAAACCGGTAATGAAATCCATACCAATTTTATCCCATTTCCATTCAGGAATAGCTAGGGGTTGAAGGGTGCCAGCAGGCCGTTGATGCTCTGCTTTTACACGACGACAGACGTCGCAATTAGCAATATACTGAGCAATTTCTCTCTTCATCCTAGTCCA
>NW_021269674.1:0-1084 GCF_002162155.2 Triticum dicoccoides
CCATCATCAGTGGTGGCATCCTCGGCGGCACCATCAGTGGTGGCATCAGTGTGGTCATCCTCGGCGGCACCATCCGTGGTCTCAGGATCGGTGGGGAAGGCGGCGGCCTCATACAAGTGAGGTTGTTCCTCCATCTCCTGGGACAGCTCCCAGAATGCCTTGCCGCCCGAACCCCCGGCCTCATCGTTGTGGGCCATGTTTCTCTCTAAATAGAAACAAAGTTTGGTCAAAAAGTTGGTTATTGTCAAGGAACAAGATCATGGTCTCATCATTTAGGGTTTGTCGACACCGAGGCATCCTAAAATCTAAGCTTTTATCATTGAGGGTTTTTCGACGCCAAGGCACCCTAAAAGCCTAACTTTTCATCATTTCGGTTTTTATCGACACCGAGGCACCCTAAAAGCCATGCATTAGTCACAAGTACACCGTGGCACTTGATCCTACTTAATTAACTACTAAGATACCCCGGCCCATGCATTAGTCACAAGTACCCCATATGTCCTATTTTTAGCAAAGTCATGCTAAAATTCACAGAAAATTTCAGCATGACCTTTGCTGAAAATAGGACATATGGAGTACCCGAATTTGCCGGAACGGAAGTTAATCGACATTCCGGCAAACTCAAGGGCCTCTCGGGGTACCTGCAAAGTCATCACGACACGATGGTCGGAGACAAAACCCAGCAAACTAGCAAAATCATCACAAATTGTTTTCTGTTAAAGATGATCATCATCTTTACAAGTCTTTCTCAATGTGATCACAAGTAATTCAGAGGCATCACAAGTAATTCAGAGCATCACAAGGCATTAGTAGTTCAGTACATGAACAAGTTTTACAAACCCATATAAGAACAAGTGAATTCTAGTCCCATTGACACTCCTGGTTTTCTACAAACACCAAGTACTAGGGCACACAAAAGTTCTGAAATTTGTGTGCCTAACTGAATTAACTGAGCTGATTGACAGTAGTTTTGTTCACTGTTATGTTGGCCTAACTGGATGTTGGCTATCTTTTATAGTGTCTCTGTTACATGCCAGTTTGGTCATTGCTAACTCTTGATGTAACTGATATTTTGATTCCTGAA
>NW_021269675.1:0-918 GCF_002162155.2 Triticum dicoccoides
AGTATATATAGGGGAGGGAGAGGGTTGCGCCCCCGTCTAGGGTTCCCCCCCCCCCAAGGGGTGCGGCCAGCCCTAGATGGGGCTTGGGGAGGCGGCCAAGAGGGGAGAGAGGGGAGGCGCCCACTAGGTGGGCCTTAAGGCCCATCTGGACTAGGGTTTGCCCCCTCCCACTCTCCCTTGCGCCTTGGGCCCCTTGTGGGGGGCGCACCAGCCCACCTAGGGGCTGGTCCCCTCCCACACTTGGCCCACGCAGCCTTCTGGGGCAGGTGGCCCCACTTGGTGGACCCCCGGGATCCTCCCGGTGGTCCCGGTACATTACCGATATCGCCCGAAACTTTTCCGGTGACCAAAACAGGACTTCCCATATATAAATCTTTACCTCCGGACCATTCCGGAACTCCTCGTGACGTCCGGGATCTCATCCGGGACTCCGAACAACATTCGGTAATCACATACAAGCTTCCTTTATAACCCTAGCGTCACCGAACCTTAAGTGTGTAGACCCTACGGGTTCGGGAGACATGCAGACATGACCGAGACGTTCTCCGGTCAATAACCAACAGCGGGATCTGGATACCCATGTTGGCTCCCACATGTTCCACGATGATCTCATCGGATGAACCATGATGTCAAGGACTCAATCGATCCCGTATACAATTCCCTTTGTCTAGCGGTATTTTACTTGCCCGAGATTCGATCGTCGGTATACCGATACCTTGTTCAATCTCGTTACCGGCAAGTCTCTTTACTCGTTCCGTAACACATCATCCCGTGATCAACCCCTTGGTCACATTGTGCACATTATGATGATGTCCTACCGAGTGGGCCCAGAGATACCTCTCCGTTTACACGGAGTGACAAATCCCAGTCTCGATTCGTGCCAACCCAACAGACACTTTCGGAGATACCTGTAATGCA
>NW_021269676.1:0-1364 GCF_002162155.2 Triticum dicoccoides
TGATGCTCCCAGCTGCACATATCACAACGCAAATGGACCGTCCAGATAGCAGGTACCGTGTAACTCGTGCTAGGAAAGAACTTTGCGTTTCGGTTAGTGTTTCATATCTATAAACACAGGTGATTGTTTGTTCATTACTCGCCCCCATTGTAGACAAGTGCTTGCACAGATTAACCTTGTAGTGCATAGAGCCCATTTATTGTTATTTTAATGCATGTGTTGCCTATAATCAGTATGTATATTGTATATATACATAGATCTCTGATGACCCTATTCTACAATTGGCGCCACATGTAGGGAAGCGGAAATACCACCTAGCTATTAACACTAAGTTGTGTTCTGATTGAATAACTAAAATTATTTATAATAATGTAATCACTGCTCATAATTCTTCTCCTTTTTTGGCAGCTTCTAAGATTCACTAGTTGTGATCCTGTATAAAAAAGTAATATTACTTCTGAAAAGATTGGTTTAGGGGTTGTTTTCATAATTCCATGTTGAACTAGGTCTAGGTCAACTTAAAGGGATGGTTACAAATAATTCCATGATCTTATTTAGTTTCAGTGATCTTATTCTTCAGGTCAATTACGAACTATTAGTTTACTATGCTGCTTATGTTTGTTAGTACATTCTAGAAAGGTTGCTACATTATTAACCTGTGGGATATGCTTATGAAGTTTTCGTGCTGTTTCATAGGATATATTTCCTAGTGCATAGGAGGACCTAATAAAACGTTGGAAGTTGTAATCCAAAAAGTTGCTAGTTTGCAATTTCATTAAGAAGGAATTTCTTCTACCATGGAATCTATTGTTTATTTCGGACGCAAATAACTTCCTCGATGATTCTTTTTGTTTATGTGTGGGGCATAATATACCTTGTTAATAATAATAATTTAGTTCACTGGTTAAGAATCATTGTTGTAGCATTCTGTCCCAGTGGAAAAATGTTTATCTTTAAAGTACGTGATTTCCCAATATACCTGTGGAGAACATGAGCGCACGTTCTTAGTTGTGATATTGCTGGTTTGGTACATGTTGTATATTATTTTAGTATTACGTTCACCCCTACATGTGACTTATCAAGATGAATTCCTATGCCGAGTACGAAAAACTTGAAGAGAAATGAATTTTGAAGTACATGTGTTTTAACATGTTATGTATGTGTGTGTCGTTATCTCTAAGTCATTTCTATTTTCAAAGTGTAGAGTTCCAAAACAAGTACTCCCAGAAGAGCAAAGGTGAGAAGCAAATACATCATTTCAAAGATCACCTCCCTCTCCCAAAAATTTCAAATCATAGTACATATAATATGAGGAACAAAACAAGTAAAGAGATGCTTGACGATGAAATTTTTGATATCCTTGC